>NW_025335409.1:2796259-2982938 GCF_004798865.1 Varanus komodoensis
AAGAGACTCTGAACTACCTACCACATTGCTTCTAGCCTACTGTTTCAGCCCCGACACAAATCCTCATAGTAATGTCCAATCCCATGAAGGATTTTACATGGACATATAAAAAGTGAGTACAACCTTTTGGTTGTTTTGGTGGGGATCAAGTTGCATGAGGTCTTCTCTATTATTTCCAGTCCCTAAAAAATGCATAGTCAATTTGTGGTCTACTTGAAGAAAACAAAACAAAAACAAAACCTGTTTAAGCAGCTCAAATTGTTTTGAATTTTGTTTTATGTTTTGTATACTGGAAATATTGTGCTGCTTTTATTGGATTGTGGTGGGTCTGCATGTCTGTGTGTGTTTAATGCATGTCTATGAAGGCTTAGCTGTTGGGAGGTATAGAAATCACCCACAAATAATCTTGGATTCCCCAAGTGTTGCAACAGCAGAAATGAGGAATTTGGGGAGTATCCTATGAAGAAGTTGAGTCATCAGTTTTGAGCCTTTCCTAATAAAAACAACTCACATAGCAGGATTGGAAAGATCTTGACTGAGGCCTTGCTACACAACTGTCTATTAGATCAAATGGTCCTGGGAAGTTGTACTATTAGGTCAGTTCAAAAATACAAATTATCTTTATTTATTTTTAGAAAGTGCCAATATTGTAGTGTATTTGTACATAATGATATTTCAGAAATCCTGGCTTACTAAAACAATCTATGAAGGAGCTGCATGCTAGTGTACAAAGCGTGATCACTTCAGCTTCACTCTTCCAGGGATTGATAGCTCTGCATTTCAATCAGACTTGAAACTAGGGTTAGATATACCTGAGCAAGCTAGGATTCAGAAGCCAAATCAACCCTAGTTTGAAGCTGGCTTAAGGTGGGTACAAATAATCATAATACTGAGTGTGCAGGTTGCACGACACTTTTCTTCCTGATTTGATTACTAGTTTAGTGGTGAAACTCTGGTTGAACCTTGGGGTCGAAGTCTGGGAGTCCACAGCCCAGGTGACCTCAGGTGACTGTCAAGGTAGCAGCAGATGGAGGGCAGTGAGAACAGTCCTGCCTTTGGCACTTTGGCCAGCCTGGCGCTCGCTGGAAGTAACACAGTTTGTCTTATCTTACTTTTAGAAAGAGTCTCTATTCAGGGGTGGCCAGATGGGCATGCGCATGGTGACAGAGGCTCATGTAATTGTTATGACAAAATGTGGCTTATTCCCAAGCTTCAGGGCAACAGATGCAAATTATCTCAATAGTCATGATAGTGATATAATGTACTAAGCAAGTTTAAAATGTGAAACTACACATTCTCAGAGTATTTCTGTTTGATCATGGTTGATATAATAGTTGGATTCACTCATGATGAGGAGTCATGGCGATTTTTTACGCTTGTTGGTTTGTCAGGTTGTCCAGACCCAGCTGTAGCATTTCTACTTGGTACCTTTAGCTTTCCTAAAGCACAGACAGGATCAACAGTCTGGGTGGTTTACAAAGATTAAAAGCATTTACAATGCAATATCATACTTAATAGAAACCATCTGCATACAAAAATATAAATGCACAGCAAGTACATGCATGAACACGCTCACACACACACATATCCAGGCAATGTTAGCAATAAAAATCCCATGACCTGCTAAATAACCTTAACCTAGTCTGCCAGATGCCTCAGAGTAGAGGATGGAATTAAACTGGCACTGAAAAGATAACAATGTTGGCACTTGCTCAGCCTTAATAGGGAGATCATTCCATAATTGAGGGGCCTCTACCAAGGAAACCCTTTCCCTTGTTACCATTTTCTGAACCTTCCTTAGAGAAGGTACTTGAAGGAGTGCCTTCGATTATGAACATAATGTACAGGTAGGTTTATGCCTGGAGAGTCACTCTATCATGTATCGTGCTCCCTGGATGTTTAAAGCCCTGCCATAAGGCCATACATTCAGGGTCTACAATGACCTTGCTGCTCTCTCTCTCTCTCTCTCTCTCTCTCTCTCTCTCTCTCTCTCTCTCTCTGTATGTATATATGTATATGTATATAGCATAAAGGAGAAGCCAAGCAGGAGCAAATGGACTGCATACAGAAGAGGTTCATTCACTTTGTGGTTTGATAAGCCAAGATTCCTGGTTTATCATTATGTGTGAATTGGATCTATGTTTCACAGCCATTTATTTCCCTTTCAACAGCCTCTCTGACAGCACTGGCATTTACAGCATCAGCAGTTACAATCCCAAGGATTTTCTGAAGGTATTAAACAAACTTATCTAGAGGTGTGTAGTGGATCCAATAAACAATTTATAATAAGGTATTAAATGTTGTGGGCATAAAGGTATTCTGACAATTTAAGGACCAAGTAAATAGAGTTTAAATCTTCAAGGGTGACATATGTTGTACATTTTCACTCCAAATAAAACAGTTCTTACATGTTAGACTTAGTTGCCTTGTTTTTTTTAAACCTTTCATCAGGATTGAACTAAGTTTTTAAGAACTTCTTTTGGAAAAGGAATGGACATATCAGTACAATGTTGATCCCATTTTAAACATCAGTATATACAGATTACTCATGGATTCATAGACTGAAAAACAGAAAGAAAGAAAGAAAGAAAGAAAGAAAGAAAGAAAGAAAGAAAGATCAAACCTCTACAAAAGGGTTTTGCATGATAGAAAACTGTAGAATCAGGGGTTGCCAACCTATGCATTAAAAGGAGGGTTTGATTGAAAATTATCGGTTTCCAATGTTTGCTTATAAAAGCAACGTTGCAATGTTTGCCTGCTCAATTGTTGAATATATTGAAGACAAACTGGGAAGAAGGGCTGTTGGGAAGAAACTTGCACAAAAGAGAAAGGGATAAGGGTGCAGCCCTATACACGTTGAGAGAGAAAAAGTCCCACAGCTACCTGCTTGCCCTGCCAGGGCATTTGTAGGGCGTTAAAGGGCATTTTTCAATCTAAGCATGCATAGGATTATGCTTGAAGCTTCCTCCCCAATTTTATCACTTCTCCTTTAGAAAGGCTTCCCACTTTTGGTGGCCATGTGGCCCACATTACAGAAGGCAAATCCTCTGTTGGAAGGCCTCTAAAGTCCAAGTTTAAAGTAACCTAAGAAGGGGTCTAGTAGCTACCCATCAGCAGCTGGACAAGAGATAAAGCAGGCACCTAGGTCATGTAGTCATGGGCTGCCTCACCATGGCGAGATGTAAGACCGCATTAGAAATTAAGCTAGCAAGAGCCTAGTCAAGGGAAGGGACCCTTTCCTTGCCCTGAAAGAAAAACAGCAGAAGAAATGACAACACAGGGAGGGGTTGTGGGTATGAGAAATCCCTTTCAGCTTGTTTGTGGCCCAATCTGAATAGCAAGGTAACATTGCAGTTTGTATATTCCTGACCTTGTCATGCTGTTCACAAGTGTGTGTTGGTGGGAGGTGGGGACGGGTTAGCAACGGTGGGCACAGAGAAGTTTCTGTACTTTTGAATCTGAACCCAAGTGCTTTTGAGTTTGCAATCTGGTAAGGCCCATGAGTCAGATTCAGACGAGTCAGAAGCGAGCCAAGCCCTATGCAGACTCCACATTAGGTGACTATCAGCTCTGGCACAATGTGAAATCTACTGCAGCCTCATGGAATATTTCAAAATCATGCTGCTTCCCTTTCATATGGTTCTTTCATCCAGTCCAAGCATGGTGAAACTGACTGCTTGGAAGGGACTCCACTCCCTTGCACCAAACCTGACAAAATGAAGGGAACTGAAAGGTCATTGACCACCTTCTGTTTTCCTGATATGCAAATCCCTAGGGTGATGAATTACATTGTATTTCTAGTTACACTCTGATACCAGAGTGTGGGACATGGAATAATCAGTTCAAGTTGCAACAACCCAGATTCAGGCTAGATATCAGGAAATGTTTCCTCACTGTCAGAACAATATGACAGTGGAACTGACTGCCTAGAGAGGTGGTGGGCTCTCCCACACTAGAGGCATTCCGAAAGAAACTGGACAGCCATCTGAGTGGGATGGTGTAACTTGGTGTCCTGCAGCAGCAGGGGGTTGGACCTGATGGCGTCCATGATCCCCTCAAAGTCTACTCTTCTATGATTCTATGAACACTGTTCTTCATTTCCTGATTTTTGTTACTGAAAGTCATTTTTGAACAGGGTCTTTCCCCCAGCTTCTGTGCCTCTCATTCTTTTGAGATGAATTCAAATATAGAAGGAAGTCTTGTTGGAGACCTGATACAGGTTTTAAAAATAAGCCCATTGCCACTGATTTTCCCTGCATTTCTAGGATTTCCCTTGCCCCCAGCTTTGCAGCATTCTCAGCAAAGGTAGGGCCCACCCTGGGCATGCAAGATCAAGCCACAGAAGTGAGATTAGAGATGTAAGTGAAAGGATGGCAGGAAATGCAAAACATTCCAAACTGACAGGTGGAGAACTACGAGCAAGAGAAGAACAATTGCACAATTGCTTCAGGTGTTTCTCCCACCCTGTAAATCATGACAAACCAATTGGGGCGACTCACTGCTGAGTTAAACCTTCTCATTTTTCTGTGCCAATGCACCTGCACCCGGCTTGATCCATTGCCCTTCTCTGCCCTCCTCAAAGAATACTCATCTCATGTAGTTCACTCCAGGACAAGGACAGGGCTTCCCCGTCATGCCAAGCAGGGTCAGATTTCATCTTTGTCACTTCACGTGGCTAAAGGAGCAACCTGGATGTGCAATTTCGATATGCGAGATGATGCTAATCTCGTGCTGCCAAATTGGGGCATTCTGCTAATAACTACAGCACTATCTTTAGAAGACAAACTTTCTTTCCAGAAGATGTAAATGACATGATCACAGCATCCACCTACCCAATTCCCTGTGCAAACTTCACATTAGGTTGCTATCAGCTCTAACACATTAGCGTCCTGTCTTGTGTGAAATCTACTGCTGTCTTTCAGGCAGATTCTTAAATGCTATCACTTCCCTTGTGGTTCTTATTCTTTTTTTCCCAGCCCAAGCCTAGAGAAAGTGACTTAGGAGGGATGGGCCCTGATCAGCTGCTCTAACCTTGACAGAATGAAGAGAAGTAATGTTTAGATCTGCCACCTTGTTTGGCTTAATCATTTATTATCATAAAAGAGGGTGTCTGTCTGTCTGTCTGTCTGTCAGCACCATAGCGTCAGTGCTGTGAAACTTAAACACCTGAAAATTAGTGTGCATCCTAGGAGAGCCAAGGGGTGTGGTCCTTGGATCGTTGTGTTTTAAAAATGCATAAATTAACTGCAATTAATTTTAATTTGTGCATGTGGTTTGACTCCTAGTAACATCTTCAGCCTATGAATAGACCTCCCTAAGAAGCAACAGCTTTGCAATCCATACAGCCAAGGGGTGCAGGGAGACCAAGGAACATGGTTATAGGCCTGATGAGTGGCCAGCACCTGTTCAGGAAATGGACTGAACAGACCTCTCCTGCTGAGGGTTACACTGGTCACCCTGGCAGGGGCCACCGCTAGGGAGTGGCTTCAGTCCAAGAGGGCATCCAACCCCGACAACTGCATATATGTGTTGAGTTCTTCAGCTTTTGACAATAAAGGCTTTTCCAATCCCTGCAGGGCCAGGTCCATTCACTTGTTTTACACAAGGAATGCAACATACATGACAAAGAGTACTTTGCCTGAAGTGTTGCATTGCAGCTGAGTTGAAAGATGGGGCATACATGAGAATGTAGAATGCATTGACTTACATTGCTCTGCCATATCACTTTGATTTGTTCAGGTGCCCAGGTGAATGTGTAACAACTGCCGTAGATCTTCCCTGAAGTTGAAGTGCTTTAGGATCCTGGGATAATCCTTAACCAGGACAGCTATACAGAATATCCATGTTTGGGAGCCATCTCTATTTAACTATGGAGTGGTAACAAAGGCTGGCCACTGGCATCCTTCCTAACTTAGAAGCCTCTCTTCCTTTCCCATCCAGAAGCATCAAACTGCTAAGTAGCCATCTGTTCTGTTTGTGGCCATAGCACCTATAATATACAGGCTGGCTTTTAAACTTTCAGAGATGAAGCTGCATTTCTTTCCCATTTCCATTTGATTCCTTTGAATTGTGTCCTACAGTCGGATGTTATGCGAGTGATCTTCATGCAGTTTGCCCTTTCCTGTGCTGGACTACAGCTCCCATCAATTAGCCAGAGGGGCTAGAGGTGATGGGAATTGTATTTGACACATCTGGACGGCGCCAGGCTGGATAAGCCCAATATAGATGGCATGAATGAAGGAAGTTCTGTCATCACCTGGGTGCCTTTGAAAACTTTGATGAAATCATTTTTTGAAGCCATGCCACATACACTCCAAGAAAAAAACATTTAATGCACAAGAGTGAACATGTTATATGAGTCACATGTATTAAAACATGCTTGCACTTACCACAAAGGAAGAGCGAGAGAGTGATGTGAACAGAAACTGCACCACCCCCAGTTCAACATGCTGTTACTCACAAATTGAGGGCTATTAATCACTAATTAAGGAGAAAAGATGCTTTCACATCAAAAATGCTGCTCTGTGTGCCCATTTGTCTAGAATTGAGTCCAAGTACAATTATTGAAGACAGTTGAGCTTTTTTTCTCATTTCCTCAGGGGCTAAAGAAGAGATGGGAATATTAGGAGAATTGTTTCCCAGGTCCTGTTGTTTATATGTTCTTCACACATAGAACTGCTGGTTCCCACACACAGATTAATTTTCCTGCCAGTTCTTACATCAGGTGAAGATGCTGTTCCTTATCATGAAAGTGGCATGGCAGGGGGAAGCTTAACTTTGACCCTTGGCAAGGTGAGGTAGCCTAGATATCAGGCATTACCCAAACTGGCCTGGAAAGGAAGACAAGCTAATGTTGCACCACAGATGGGTGTGGGGAGCACCCAGGAAAAAGGGAGGATTCAGGAAGAATGGAAAAGTAGCAGGGAGGGAGAAGAATTCAGCAAGGAGTAGAATAGACATAAAGTGTGAAGTCCTCAATTCAAATTTACCTAATCTACATACTCATCATGTAATCTTTGGCATGTCAGTATTTTCTTCTGTCTCAGCCTCCCATTTTCAGCTAAAGACAATCCCTTTGTTTCAGATAGCATAGGTAAAGCCCTTTGAAAGTTCGTGATCTGTAATAGAATTATGAATCATGATTGCTTACGATGATAGAAACAATGCCTTCTGGCTAGATGAAAGTTCTTAGGTTTAGACATTTGAATGATTAAGTGTTATATTTCTAAGCAGCATTGCTGGTGTCTTGGGATGATAGAGAAACAAATTTGGTTCACATTTTAATCTGAAGTGACCTAATTCTTACATTTCAAACTAATAAGTGAATCAGAATGCAATTAGTCTTTTGTTTTCCCCCTTCTCCACATCTTGCGATGCTGTTCTATGATTTAAAAACATACACAAAATGTGTACATACTGGAAATCTGCACACAAAAATGCATTTATTTGGAGTAACATGCACAAAGTTTTTTATATTAGGAAAGATGCACATTTCTATCACCACACATGCACAAACTTATAGCTGCATGCATTTCTCCTAATGTATGCAAATATAGGGAGAAATTGATATAAAAATGAGACTGAATATATGTGTTTTTACCAAAACGTTTGCAAACTGATGTGTTTATGGGACAATGTGAACTTGGGCTTTAGAACATTTGAAAGTTATAGAAGCCCAAATAGACAGATTGTCCCATCTCACCACATGTTGTTATTTGCTGCTGGAAAAGTGAAGTGATAAAATACAGGGATCTTTTCCCGGCGTTTTATTCTATGCTGTTGGACTCAGATGTATTTTGATCTGTGGCCTTAAAAGTCGATCTGTTCTCCATGCCTTTTTGCCTTGTGGGAGCTTTCTTTCATTCTGATTGCCCATCAGCCAGTGTTCCCATAAACGCTTCTAACTCCTCCTGAGGCAGGATTCAGCCCCAGCCTGAAAATCTATAAAGTTAATATTGACATTTCTCGCAAATTAGAAGGCAGTTGTTAAATTAAAAACCACAGGCAGTGCATGACATCTGAGTTCGATGAGGAGAGAGTTGAATTTGGGTCAAGGCTCCGGAGTCAGATTTTGCCACATCCACAGTGCTGGGGCATGCTAGAGTAAGCGTAAGATCATATAAAGCCAGAGAATGCACTTCTCTTGCAGTGGGTCTGACCCACTGCAAGAAATCCCTCCACAACACTGCTGAGCAGCAAACCCGTCTGCATCCCCAGCTAGCCTTTTTGTGGATTACTTCAGATTGTATGCAGAATTGCAGACCTGCAGAATGCATGTGAGCAGGTGCCAGGGTATGTTTCCAGGTTCCACATCAAGGTTTATTTTGCTATATTTTACCAAGGACACACATGACTATAAATTAGTTTTTTGACACAGGCGAAGCTAAGCTGATGCTGCACTAAACGGCTTGTGAAATGCTATTAAAATGGGGTCATGATGAAAATGAAAAAGGCTAAATGGCAAAATCAGACACATGTTTTAAAAGGGCATCAGAAAAAGAGATTAAGACGATGCAGAATGGCCAACAGTAGTCATAAAAAAATAAGAAGCTGAAAATTCCCTTGATCGTTCTGGGCCAAATTAAACATTTTCTCTAGCACATCTTGCAAGGTTTGCTGGATCTCTACTTCTCTGTAAATGCACATGGGCTCAGTTTGGATTGGGAATGCCATGACTCAGGAGAGGAGGCGGGATGGATCAGCCGGGGAAGGCAGGAGAACAACAACCAAGCAGAGGCTCAATTGGATTAAACAGTATCAGCAGAAATAAGTTGTAGAATGGTAACTGTGTTATGTTGTAAAGCTGATGTGCCCTATAAGTGCTTTTCGGCCCACCCCAGATATTTTTCTGCCTGAGACAAAGGCCAAAAGGCCCTGCTCTGTCATTTCCACATACAGAAACAGACACAGTTGGAGACTTTGTCTTACTTCAGCACTGGCAATGGGATGGTATCCTCCAACCTGTCTGCACCATGGGGAAGGAGAGTAGTTTAAGGGGTACAGGGTAGGCTGTATGCTAGAGACACACCTGGCTGTCAGAGCTTCACTACCATTCCCCACTTGCAGCAATCTGCCACTCGAGATCCCTGCCTCATGTTGCCTCACAACTAGGCTGGCCCTGCTAGGCTAACAAACATGGCATTCTTCACAAGAGGACCTCTGTTCTTTGGGTAAACAAGTATTGTACTTGGATCTATGAAGAATGGCAGAGGTGCCCCCTTTATTCTCTGAGGGAATTCCTCTCAGCAAGTAACTGATTATAGTAGTGCAATACTAAGGCAACCCACAAAAGCCATCAAGAGTCACTTTAGACTGTTTTGTACAGGCATGAGGGCATTTTTCCCCTTATTTTTCAAATCCATTTTCTGTTTTCAGTTGGATGGGGGTGGGGAGAGAATAAGCCGCTTAGGTTTCCAGGTTGTTGTTGGAACACGTATCTGGAAAAAAAATGGAAAGAGATTGAAGGTCTGTGCTGTACTTATGGCACACAAATCTCACTTGGCCTGAGACTAGGAAAATCGAAGGAGTCTGGAACATGAACAGTTTGTTAGCAGACACCATGAGTGCTGAATTCTTGGGGAAAGCCCAGCTGAAAGGAATACAGCAAGGTTATTCCAGTTAGGGCTCTGTTTTGGTGTAAGGAGGTCTTTCTCTGGCAAATCCTAATGACACACAATGATGCTTGCGATACATAATGTGCAAAATGTCCTCAGCTGAACTGGCACAAGTTGTGCATGTATGCTAGCTGCATTCAAGTGAACTGCAAGTGCGAATCAATATTTCCCCAGAACAGTAAGTGCTCAGGTTGTTTTCTGCAATACTTACAGCTTATGAAAGGGCAATGGCTGCTATCCGAGGAAGGACGTGCATGCAAGCACAGAGAGTGGACAGTGTAAGGGCTCACCAGAATTAAACATATCATTGAACTCAGAAACAGAAAGCTAGATAATAAGAGGAAAAGGTACAACCCGATGTTATCAATTGGCCCAACAAGTCATACTTCCCCAAAGACTACTGAAGGATAAATGCTAAGAAATGTTCTGCCCGTGTGCCGCAGCAGCTGCCTTTGAGCACTGAACTGCTGAATGAAGGCTTCACAATGCAGGGCCTTCCATGCTCAAGAAGAACGTGGAATTGGAGACTTTCATGAGTAGGGTTGGGGTGAACTTGGTGTAGGTAGTGGCAGAGCCCGGTACAAAAGAAGATTACTGAGAGTGGTCATGCTGGTGCCATTCCTGGAGACCAACCTTCTTCCCACCTGGTGCAGCTGGCAGTGGCCAGTGGAAGGAGGACACGATGTGGGCAGTACTAGGACTTAATTCCTCCTGAGCACCCCAAGACTGCTGGGTGACTCACCAGGACCTGCAAAGTGGCCTGCATTCTGGGAAGCTGAGCCCAGGGCATTTGACAGGTGCTCTCTCGTAAACAAGTTCCTTGAACTTCCCTACTCATGAGGGGCAGATAAGAAACTCATTTCATTTCAACTTTGCAAAGAGTTTCTCAAAACTGGCAGTATTCTCAACATCTGGGACAAAAAGGAATTGCAAGTTTTTACAAAAATAAATATGAGAAAAACCAAAATTGACAGGTTTGTCTATCTAGGCCAGAGTTTGAATGCTTTGCTTTTAAAAGTGTAATCCCTACATATTTGACCATGTTAGTGCTTAATTGGTGTTGCCATCTCTGTTTTTTAGTATTATTATTATTTCTGATATATTCTTCATCATTCACAGTTTCATAGCGTGCAGGTATAGCATGGTCCTCTTTAGAAATTCATTTCAGTTCATTTGTTGTCATGACCTACTTAGTTTACACCTTCTGGACCAAAGACAGACTTGGATAGAATCAATGGTTGAAGTCCAAACTTTTCTGAACATGCAACAAAATTAGTGGACACACACAAAATGTTTTGGAAGGCATACATACATTTGAGAAACATACATGCAAAAATGCATACTGCTAAACAAAAGTGAGCCAATACATTTGCAAAACTACATACAAAATAGGCATGGATTTGCAGGTGAGAAGAACAAAAATGAAGATCTCCAGTCTGGTACTGACTTGAGTTAGAATGGGCATCCAGATAGAATTCAGAGAACTTTGCCAAGCTCAAAGTTTGCTGATTCACACTTTCCTCATTCTCCCCCTACTGAGAATAGCTGTTCCCTCTAAATTAGGCTGGTGTGGATGAGAAAAGCATTAACTTCTGCTAGTTTTTAATGAGAATTTTCCAAAATTCACATAAGTTCATATTTGGCAAAGAATTTGAGATTTCACACACATGTGCGCGCACGCGCGTGAGCGCAAGAATGTGGGAGAATGTCAAACTGACATATTTACTTCTCCCTGATTCTCATGTGTTAGATTCTTGATTCCTGGCTTGCTCCCTTTGCATGTGTGTGTGGGGGGGGGGGCAGGTTGCTTGGAACTTTACTGATGAATGCTACTTTATTCATTCACAGTTGTCATGCTATCATCTCACATCCTCACACTCCATTTCCCAAGTAGCATGAAAAGAACGTGCATGACTCACGTAGAGGATTCCAGTGGTCAACTCAATTGTGAATTCATTCATCTAAAATTGCAAGGAGATGCCTAGTTCATGTGCTGGGCATATTAGTCAAGAACAGGTATTTCTGAGGGCAGAAAGAAGCTTCATGTTATCAAAAATTGGGGAAATGGGCTTATAGTCCATTGCTAGAACATAGCTAATAATAGTTATCCATATTTTCAATCTCTGCAATTTTGTTTTGTCTTAATGTTGGAGGTGCATTTCCTATCTGGCCCTTGTTACATTTCATTTAACATAACTGTTCAGTTGTTGTGACTGTTGTGAATCTTTTCCCATAACTTTATCAAAACAGTGAAAGAATATTTTTATTTTTATACATATTTTATTAACATTGTATTTTTATTGTGCCGGAATTAGTATTTTATTGTGCTTTATCTTATGACTGTGAGGCACCCAGGAGTGCAATTGGGTGCAATTGGGCAGCATGCACATGCTTTAAATAAATAAATAAATAAATTTGAAAAGCTGAAATGCTGGAATCAGAGACTGATAAAGAAATGCACCCAGTATTAAAGTTCCAGACTGTGGGCCTTCCGGTTCTGTAATATATATCCAGTATGGTGGTTCTTGACAAAACCTATAAGAATAAGCAAAAATTACATGTCTTTTAGCTGACAACCCTAAAAGAAGCCTCTTGAAAAATGGACATTTTAAACCAGCTGCTGCCTTTTGTTTATAAGCAAGGAATGTTTTGTTGAGATAATCAAACTAGAACATAACTTTGTATTTCAAGGAAGAGCAAACACTTGAAAAGTGTATACCCCTTTCCCAGAACACTTTCATTTTGATACAAATAAGCAATTGCTTGGATGAAAACCAAAACAGAACAAAACAGTGAGCTGAGGCACTTATACCAAGACGTGAAAAGCAAGATGCAAAGGTAGTTTACAAAACAAATTCCAAGCAGCTGAGTTGTCTTTTGATCATTCCACATGTCATTAGCAGAGCTGGCTGGAGCCACGGGTCAGGCTAGATGGCCCAGGCGGTTCCTTTTGACTCGCTTTGTTTCTATATGTCTATGTTTCTAAAGTATGGATGGTGGTGGGAAGCATAGACTTTTTTTGTGATGTAGACAGCTGGTTCAGACTCCAGGGCACTTATATTAAAATATGCCACAAACCACAGACATGCGGCAATGAAACCCAGTTCTGTCCCCACTAGCATATCAGGTCTGATTTTCTTGTCTTGTGGTAGAAATCAGAGTATACAGAAAATCTGTTAAGAGACTTGACTTACCAGGATCCATCTTCAGCCATACCATTGGATCTGTGGGGAAGCCACTGGTTCCTTCTTCGGGATACTTTCATAATTCTTGAATGTATAACAAGCCCTGACCATAACAAGGATGTAAGTACATAAGAAAAGCCTTTCTGAATCAATCCATGTAGGTTACAGTGGCCAATCAACTTCCTTCTTGAAGCCCATAGTTCAAACATGAGTGCAGTGGAACTCTCCTGCTCATATTTTCCAGGAACTGATACACAGAGGTGTATAGCATCCAATATCATGACTAGTAGCTAGGAACATGTGAGGAAGCTGTTTTGGGAGCCAGAATCCATTGCACTCCCTAGCTCCAGTTCCCTGGATTCTGGTCCACTTCGGCATAACTCTGACCAGACAACTCATGCAGGGCTTACCAGGAGTGAAGTCCTACATGATCACTGTGCAAGCGGTGTCCCTCTTCCATGTGCTACTGCACCTGATGCAGAAGAAAATCCCTAGTTGTCTTTCAGCAAGAGCCTGCAGACTTCCTCCTGGCTCAGCTCACTTTCTAAGATGGGGCTGAGCATGAGAGGAAGTCCGTGAACGCTAGAGAGATGGATTCCACCAGGTTTCATTCCAAGCCTACTAGTAGTCATCAGTCACCTCATCCTCCATGAAAAGTGTTGGGCTCAACAAGGATATGAAGCTGAGGCCTTTCACAGCCAAAGCACGAAACATATTGCCAGATCAATGAGCCAGCTAATTTGAATTGTGCACTGTTTCATGCTTCATCCAAATTTACTAATAAGTTGGATGCCTTTTGTGCCTGCATGATTGTAGGCAGTAAGCAGAGTGTTTCCCACTAAGCCTACAGAGATATCTACATGCATGCAGCAAGTCTTTTCCCAGATCATGGACATGACAACAGGCTATGTCTATTTCCATTTGGGTTTCCGCAATCGCAGTTGAAGGTGGCAGACTGGAACACTCTATCCTGACTTTTGACAAAGGTTTGAATAGAGTGGATGAGAGCTGAGCATTGCAATGGGCGCAACCAGGATGATGGAGGAGGAAATCAGGTTAGGGGTATTTGAGACATTCATTGTAGTTCATCTGAATGAGGATTTACCCACCTTGCACCTTCTGAACTAAACACACATTTGGACTCAATCTGTGGTTGACAGTCCAAACTTACAGTGGGATTTGTGGACTCTCCCTGCTTCCCACAAAAAGTGTTTGTCCACATGCATACATTTGAAAAATGTGCATGAAGTATACTTTTGAAAAATATGGGATGAGTTTCAAGGTAGAACTTGAAGAACTTTGACAAACCTGCATTTGCTTGTACACAAATTCCTAAGTAAGCTGACACACATATTGGTGTGCTGCCAGTTCTTTCCCTGGCAGTTTGGAGTAGTTGCGTACATCACAGCACTTACACCGTGGCTCTTAAACTCATAGTTTGCTGTCACATGAGGTGCTACTCACTTAACAGATAACTGTGGCAGAAACAACCCTTGAAGCATCTCAGAAGGCCAGATTTGTTGAAAGCTACTTTTAATATACCGACAGTACATAGTAAATATTATGGTGCTCAATTTCACTCGCATCAAATGGCTAGGAAAACACCCAGACAAGTGCTGATATTGCCAATGTCTGCATTTTGACATTAATTCCTGTTGCAGTGAGCCTCTAGATTGAAAAAGATAAAAGCTGCTGTCAAAGGCTCAGCTGTACACATGAATGATCAATAATGCACGAAGCATACAATGGAAACTTTAAGTTGGCTTCTATTCCAATCAGAGTAAATACTATCCAAATGACTGTGAGCTGACAAAGGACAACATCTCAGACCAAAACATTAGGTTAGGACAAGAGAGAAAGAATACTATACGATGGTTGGAGTCATCCTGTGCTGAAATACTGGTGTTTATGTGAGCTCCCTTGAGGGTAGGTGTAGCTTCATGTGGAAAACTGTATAGCTTAGCTAACAGTGTCATGGAGGCAGATATACCATGGGTTCAAATCCATGCTTGACTAAGACTCTCACAAACCACTTTCCATTTCCTGTCTAGTCATTGTAGTTTGAGACATGCTTTGTTTTCTAGTAGCCTGAGACAGGGCCTTCTCAGTGATGACCCTGTTCTGTCCTATATACCCCCCCAACCGAGACTATATCCCCCTGCAACCGAGAGATTGATGACTGGTTCCATCTGTGGCAGTTTTTAGAAAGGCTTTAAAATATGTTTGTTCTCTCTGGATTTTTCGTGATCTTTAGGGACATGTAAACAGAGATAAAGCCACTCCACCAGCAAGTGGTGTATTTGCAAGTCATTTATTCTTTACTGTCCACTTAAGGTAAAGGTTTCCCCTTGACGTTAAGTCCAGTCATGCCTGACTCTAGGGGGTGGTGCTCATCTCCATTTCCTAGCCGAGGGAGCCAGCGTTTGTCTGCAGACAGTCTCCGTGGTCATGTGGCCAGCAATTCGCGCAAAGGTTTATCTGTATTTGTGCAAATCCATACTCCCCAAAATGCCTAGATAAGCCTAAAAATGTGCAAAGGTCTACTTATAGCACATATTTTCATGCTTTATTCTCTGGGAATTTGTGCACATGTTAATAATTTTAAAATTTGTTTTCCCTGTGGTCTCATTTTTAAAAACTGGTCTACAATCCTGTGGACTCCACACAACCCAGGAGAAATTGCCTGCTGTGGAATCTACAGGATAGACCCAGAGAAATCCAGACTTCTTTGATTTCTTCTGCAGCCCTAGTGATGGTGATCTTCGTCATGTGTGCTTGGATGACAGTTCCCATTGAATATGAACTCTCATTCTGTGTATTTGAATTTAAATACATGCACAATATCCGGGTGCATCTTGGGAGGTGTATTGTTTTGTAATTATGTGCCTCCTTTTTTTATTGCTTGTTTTCAATTGGCTGCTTACATGATGATTTGATGCAATGTTTACTCATATAACCCATCAAACCTCCTCTTCCTCCCCCCCCGCCCCATTGCTGTTGGAGTCAGAGTGGTAGCAATGATAAGGGAAACAGCTAAGAAGGTCACTTCAAGCAAGGTTTATTTTATTTTGGAGAGCTTTAGGTAAATGGACAAGTTAAAATGGATGGGTGGACAATTTACATTCTATCCTATTGTGCATACTCTGAAGCAAGTAATCAATGTAAAATGTAATCATGAATTCATAATGGATCAATCCAGGCTTGCTGCTAGGGTGAACATTACAAATGAACACATTTCAACCAATGAGCTAACTGGTTAAAATCAATTCCTTTTTAAGATGATACTTGCTGCTCTTGGATTTTTGAAATTGTCTGCTTTTTAATTAACTAATTGTTAGGTTTTTTGCTAAGTTAAGGTATTTTTACAATTTGACACTGGCTGGATACACATGTCATGAGAAGCCATGGTAATTTCTTACCCTCATTGGTCTGTCATGCCATTGGAATCCAAGGTATGGACTTTTATTGGATTGTATTTGGCTTCCCAAAACCATTGCAGAGCTGCTCCTTATTATGTTTCCATGTTTCACCACTAGTAGTGCAGAAATACCACAGAGTCCCATGGAAAGAGCAGCAACGGAAAGAGGATGCTCCAGGCATCCAATCTCTGCTACTCACAGCACCCTAGCAGGATGCACATCACCGCTCTCTTTGTTCCCATTGGCTGAGTGAGGTACCTACCACACAGCTTATTCTCTGAAACAGGAAAAAAGCAGGTGAATGCACAAAGGGAGAAGAGAGAAATCATGGCAGAAGGGCTTGTTTCAATTAATTTTTTACAAGATGCTTTGGGACTTGGAGTGGCTAGGATTCAGTATGGAAACGGCATCTACTTGGGAGAGAGAAGAGGGAACCCCCATCTCTAGGCACCAATAGACCAATCAGGAAGAGGCAACAGAGGTTGATAGGAAACAATACAGAATAGGAAGGAATTTTGCTCATTGGGACTGCTGCAATGCATACAAGAGCAGGAGAATGTAGTCAGAACCTGGAAATTGTGCTTCCTTGGAAACCACATGACCATCTTACTGGTAGGTCCAGGCAAAAATCTGCAACCTGCAGAAATCACACAAGCTTGCTTGCCATTGTGTAGGAAGCCAGTCATTGACTTTTACTGTTTTGTTTTTTGAAAAGTGGCTAAGAGGTAGAATTTCCCTGTTTTATATTTTAAAGCATTTAGAAAACTGGCTAAAAAGTAGCTTATTTTTTAAATAGCATACATTCTTTCTTTGAATATGTCATAAACATTTTGAGACTTTTCAATTTTTTAAAAAAGTTAATCATGATAAAATGTGGTGTGGGGTGAGAAATCTTCCTAGATCCACTGCAATTTTGGAATAAACCCCAAACTAGCTGGTTTCAAAGAAATTTAGTCCAAAATTCATACAACCTTAGCTAGAAGTATGTAGATATGAAAACGCTCCGTGGGTCTCACATGTCTACTGCATTTCTGTTTCAGGAGTTCAAAGCCTCTTTCATCCCCTGGGTTGAACTGCATTTTGAAGAAGTTTTTGGGGTCTGCATTCAAGTGTTGGGAGAGATGAAGGTTAAAAGGTTGATCAGAAATACCAGTATGTTTGGCTTAAAGCTCTTAGGAGAAGACTCGTTTATTTATTTACTTGCTTACTTACTTGCTTGCTTGCTTACATACTTACTTATTTGCCTGCCCAAGCAACCAAAAGACTCTCTGAATCAGAAGTGCAACCTTTTGGGATGAGGGGAAATACACAAAAGTTGAGAACTCACCAAAAGATTGGTGGTTGAAGGAAAGGGGCTGGATACAGGAATGGATACAGTCTACTCATGAACACTGCAGGTATAAATGTGGATCCCAAATCAGAGGTTCTGAGACCTGATCCATCTGAGGAACTGCAGCCTTCAACCTTATTAATTCTCCTGGATCACACAGTGGTTTTCAATACCTCTAAGAACATTTTTAGTCTTGCAAGATTGTCTAAGTTGGATACTGGAGTTACTCTGCTTCAGCACTTTACCTGTGGGCCACGTCTTCTCTCAAGGTTCCATCTTGTCTTTTTTGCTATTTAACATCAAACCACTGAGTTGGGCCATCCAGAAATCTGAAGATTGTGTGCCATAGGTATGCTTATCTTTCAAAACTTTGCCTCTTTTTTTCATCTGATAGGGTGAGGCAATGGAAGTACTGAATAGTTGCTTGGTTTAGTGATGGATTACATGAAGTCCAAGAAACTGAAGCTCCAACTTCACAAGATGGAGGGGTTCTAGGTTGTTGGCTCTTCTAGCTGGGAAATGATGCCTACATATTACACTACCTGAAAAAGATCAGGTGTTGGCTGTCATCTCACTGACTGATCCAGGTATTCTATTGCATAGTTCCACAGTAACATCTAGGAAGTGACCTGAGCCATGTGAGCTTTGTGGATAGAAAAATAGAAATTAATAAATCCCCTGTGAAATATCTCAAGGACTGCCTTCCCTTATTCTGAGATTCTTATACTGTGGGATTAATATTATCTTTTCTTTGTACATTCCAAATCACTCATGTTACATTATGACTGCCAAATTCTTAGCAGAGGATTATGGCTTATTTGAATGAGGAGTAAAATAAAGGTGAAGGAAGATGGATTCATTGAGATAAAGAGTCAACCATCAGCACTCAATTTGTCATTCAGGGAACCTGTAAGAGGGCAAAAGGTTGTAGTCAAGCCTTTTCCCATCTGTCTAGATGAGTCATCCAGAATTTAAATGTAACATGTTCAGCTGCTGTTACTTGATGTGCTCTGTGGAGAAAAGTGATGAGTGGAGAGATCCTTTCTAGAAAACATTCTCACCATTATGTCCAACTCTCACATCTTTAATAAGGTGATGCACTCTCCTTGATAGTTTAGACATTAGCTGCCAGATTATTTAAGGAGTGCCAAATAAATTAGTCAATAGTTGGATTTTCCATTTGCTAAAAATGAGAATAAGGGAGTGTTTTGAAACAAAGCAATGGAAAACTATTCATATAGGAGGACTATGGAACACTCTAATTACTAAGTTCCTGTTCTATTTTTAAAAAACCATTATTATATTTCCTAATATGTTTTCCTTGACATAACTTCCATGTCACCCCTAAATATCCCAGGTCTCATGCCTGGTCATGCTTTGTGGTCAGAAGTTTGATTTTCAAAGCGTTCTCATATGATCTAATAAATGAAATAAAATCATGCAGCAATTGATTATTCAAATAACTTTCCTAGTATTGGAGCCAAAACTAAAGACAATACATTATTTCCATGTATTGATGAGTCAAAATAATGAAGCAGGCAACAATAAAGACAATTAAGGCATGAGTGTATTACAGAGGGGATAACATTTTTAAAGGGCTGGGAAAGTAAAGGGATGGTGATAATCTGGAACAACAGCAAGAACAACCCATATTAGTGACTCTTCCAAAGGAGAGAATCCAAAATTGAGACATTTCTCTCTGTGTGCCTCATGGATGCCAAAGGTGAGACACCTAAGGAAGGGCCTATCATAATAATATCAGTACACAGGCAGGTTTGTGCAAGAGAAGGTGATTCTTTAGATACCAAGGTCCTAAGCCATGAAAGGGTTTTAAAGGTAAAGAGCTTTACTTCTCAGAACTTTTCTGCTCAGACATGAACTCGCAGATCGTTTATTTCAAAACCAGCAAGATACACTCCTCTTGGCTAGTCCCAGATAAGCATGCTTAGTGGTTTTATGTCAATGCAAAGTATCTAAAAAGTCAAGGTGGGGTGCTATGGGATACCATGGTGCAGAAATGAACCACTAAAGCACAAACACCCCCAAACTGCAGCCTAGGAGTGTGTGACTCAGCAAATCCTCAGCTGGTCAAAGTTCTCTCAGGTTGATGTCAAAGCTCAATACAATTTATATACATATCCAATTGACCACTTTCTTGGGAGTTTTTGCATGGGTGTTTGTGTTGCATTTCTCTGCCACCATTGCAGCTGCACAGAATTGACTGCCTGAGCTTTTTCAGACCTGCAGAAAGGTGATATGAACCAACACAAGACCTGTAGCAATTCCGACATCTAAGTAAGCACAGATCTGATTGGTCTGATCTGCAAACTATTTTGCAGAATATTGTGGTTCCAGTATCAAGATTTGACCTGGTCAATTAATTGTTTTAATTGGTCATTAGAAACTGCAACATATGCTATACTATATTACACTGTACAGTACAAGGAAATACCCAAACCCAAGAGAATCCTAGAATCTTGCTCACACATCTGTCCATCATGATCTCCATTTGGCATGTCCACTTCTGAAGTGGTACTGGCAAGTTGCTGTTAGGAGCTAGTCTGTTCAGTTGTAGCACTTTCTTTGGAGGATTGTCTCCCTAAAGTGCCTTTTTTAAAAAAAGAGTTATTTTAAAAAGCCTTTTGAGTCATATTTGGGATGAACGTCATGGCTGTGTTTTCATACCTAATTTATCAAGTTATGGTATATGTAGACATTCCTCTCTCTCTCTCTCTCTCTCTGTTGCATTGTGAGTCACCTTTAACATTGCACTGGAGCTATAAGAGAGATTGTACAACCTCAAAATGCATACACATGAGAAGGGTAAGTTGAATGGGTTCATTTGAATGGTGTGCCGGCACGCATGAGAAATGTTAGTAGCCCTGTGTTACTAAAACTCCTTTTACTTGGTTCTCTGAACTTCTGAATATCCAGCTATTAGCAAATATCCCATTGAGCTATTCAGTTAAAATGAATCTATACTTTATGTAATTTAATATAGTAGCTGCTAGAGAAAAAAAGGGTTTAGAATTCTTTGAAAGCTCAGAGCATCAAACAGATTCAATCCACCTGTTGTTCAAAAACGATAGAAAGTGAAGTCATCAAACTAGCAGTAAGTTCATTTGAGAAGCAAGTTTCAGTTTCAAGCATCAGGGGATTATTTTTATAAAGGGCCTTTCAATTTGTATTATGAAAACTATTCTAAGCATCCCCATGAAATAAGCCAAAATAACAAAAAATAAACCCTCTGCTTCTGTGAAAATGCAAAGAGTGTTTTCTTAGCTAGATTACTTGCCATGATTTTAACAATGAAGTTATGCACACCCAAATTGTGTGGCAAATAGTCATCATCACTCATCAAATTATTAGGACTATTAGTCACAGCATCATCATGTTCAGACAGTATGCCTGAGCATGAAATAGTGATGTGTGCAGGGGTACACAAACCCTGGCCCTGCTTCCAGAGTCCTTAACATGCTGCTCCCACATTCTCTGTTTCATAGAGGAGGACTTCTATGCACTTTTGCTTAAATATAAGAAGAGTCTTCTGCAGAAAGGAGATCTTCCAATTGCATGGACGCATGTACTCCCATTCAAGTGAATGTACATAGGAGTCACTTCAGACCTTTCTACTCAACACGGAAAGGGCAGGGACATGGAGGATATTGGTAGATGCTGGGTTGTCGTGTTCTCTAGCTTTGATTCCCCACTGCCCCATCCAGCTCAATTCAGGACTCTTAGGCAGAGGGGGCATCATCATTCAATGAAGCATCATGTGTTACTCCAGGCATCTTCCAAGCTGAGGACATTATTTTACTGACCTCTTTGGACTCAGAAAAGCCACACTTCCCATTATAGTTTTCACCACATTCATGCCAGAGGAACCAGTGGCTGCAAATCCAGCAACTGTCACTTAAGAGACTTAAGAGACAAACAGATCCTCAGAGGGGATGAGTTTAAGAGCAGGTCCAGATCAGCCAGCCCTCAGGCTCATGTAGCCTCAGGTTCAAGTTCATGTTCACACCTCAGAGATCTGTGCAATGTGTCCAAATTTCTGATTACCAATTGTGTCCAGGTCCATGTTTCAGTCCAGATGGAGTTCGTTGTATAAGTCTATTAAAAAACCCCAGAAAATCATTGACAGAACAAATTGTTCACACATCTCTGCTTTGAGTGCATCACTTTGTTTACCTGCAATAATCAAATGGTTTCTCTGAGCTCACAGAACTGAAAGATTGGATTCACTTCCTTGTGAGTGGAAGAATTCTGAAGCATTCATGTTTTGCATTGGATAGCATCAGCCTCTCAAATATCTGTCCAAACTCCTTAACAATTTCCCTTCAAGAACCCCTTGGAATAATTCTACTCCTAAGTGCAGGAAGTTGCATGGTGCCCCTGCTGTTATTGGCATGCGGTCTCTGAGGAATAACTCCACATCCACTGAGGGTGTGTGCATGATTAAATCCCGGTATAAGATCTGACTGCTGAAATATATTTTCCAGGAACTAATTACTAAACCCTTCCAGAGAAGAGCACTTAATGTAAGTGCTGGCAAAGTGGTGTTGCCTCCCTCTTTATTTATGGATGTGGCGAGGAACTACTTCTGTTTAAATGAAGAAAACATAAGAACAGGAAATACAGTCTCTTCTCTTCATTTCAGCAGAAGCACGAGATCATTGTTTGTAAGAGTTTTTGGGTAAGGAATGAAAGAAATACTGGAAATACACTCCTCTCTCTCACACACACACGTGCACATGTGCACAGAGAGAAGCAGAAAGAGAGATTGAAGATAGGGAGACTGCAGAGAAACAGAAAGAATTATTTGAATCATTCTTCACTGTGGAAGAAGCAGGAATAATGCCCACCACTGATATTTTTTAGAGAATCCCAGGAACTGAAGAAAATAGTGGTGGCAAAAGTAGTGCCAACTAGATATTTGGACAAACTGAAAACAGACAAATCACAGGTTTCATGTTAGATCCATTTAAAAGTTCTTTAAGAACTCAAATGAGAAATTGCTAATTTTCTAACAATTATATGTTTGTCTTTATGACTGGCCTCTGTACCACAGGACTAGAAAGATGCCTATGAAGACACCAGCTCAAAAGAAAAAAAAAGTTCTAGCTAGTTAGTTTAAAGACTGTTCCTGATAGATTGCTCCAAACCATTGTTGAAAATGAAATTAGAGAAGGACAAGTCTGGCTGAACAATAATCATCATAGCTTTTGTTCAACTTCTGTCTTTCTTAGGATTCTTTAAGAGTGTCATCAGACATTATAGATGGGAAGGTCTGGTAGACATATTTATTTGAATCCAAAGTTCAAGTAAAGGAGAGCAAATATTTTTTTTCCAGATCTGTACCTGGTTAAAGAACAGAAAGCAGAGAGAAGGGATAAATGGATAGGCCTCATGTTAGAAGGTTGGAAACCGTGCTGTCTTTCAAGCATCCATACTGGGACTGATGCTTTATAGCTAATTCATACATGAACTGGAATTATGGCTAAGCAGAGAAGTAGCCAGATTTACTGAGGTCACCCAGAGCAGAGCTGTTAAATAAAAAATGTGGGAGATAGCAAAGAATTCAGAAAGGATTTCCTCTGGGGCTTTGGGAATAGGCATTAAAATGGCAAATGCAATTCAGTGAAAGCAAGTGCAAACTGATACACACTGGAGCAAAACTTCTAACTTCACATATACACTGATGGGGTCTGAGCTGACAGTGACTGATCAGGAAAGTGATCTTGAAAATCTGGTGGATAGCCTGGTAAACGCATTGACCTGGTATGTATCTGCTGTTGGAGATCCTTAGGAAGCAAACCAAACTAAAACTGCTAACATCATAAAGACTTTACGCAAATCCTTGGAGTCACTATGAAGTGAATATAGTGTACATTTCTGGTTACTGCATCACACAAAGGATAGCATAGACCTAGTGAAGTGCATAAAATTAAGGGGCTGGAGAAACCCCCCAGGGAGGAAAGATGGGTTTATTACAACATGTAGCTTAGACATCCAAGGCTTTGTTGGGTGCTCTTGGACAAAGCTATCAATGGCTGCTAGTCACAATGGCAGTATAACACTTCCATAAGGCACAGTATACTGCTGAATAGCAGTGACTGCTAGGGAACATGATCAGAAGGGTGCAAAATAGTATTCATGTCTTATTTGTGCTTTTTCCAAGGATATTATGGTTGGATATTATGGGAACAGAATTTTGGATTAGATAGGCCTTGGAACTGGTCCATCATGGCTCTTCTTATGTTCAGAAATTCAAATGAACCTCATAGGATCAGGTTAACAACTTTAAGAAAATGCTTTTATTGTGCAACATGATTAACCCCTTCCTAAGCTATTTTTATGGGGGTTCTCAATGGTTAATAATAGTGCTGGGTGCAGTTCACTGAATTGCAGAACTGTGAAATACATTGGCCAGGGACTATAATCAATTCTTCTCCTTGTCCAGTTGCTTTTTATCTAATGAGGCCTAAAAGAAATGAGAAAATACAACCCACCACAGTTCTTTGGAATCCCACAGAGAATTAAATTGGCATGGCAAAAGGCACTTACATGAAACTGTGTGCAAAGTAAGCTGCAAATTCTTTCAGCAGAAAACATTTGCATAGCTCTGTGTTGGAAAAGTGATGGTGATTTCCTTCTTCCCTACTTTAGAACCTTAAACATAGTGGTTTTTCCTGTTGTACTTGTTTTAAACATTAGGCTGGGAAGTGAGGCTAACTAAAGGTGGAAAATGTGGAATAGATTAATCACTTTTCCTGCAAGAATGACTGAAGTTCTATTTGGTAAACATGGACAAATAAAGGAAAGTAATTGACAGGATAGCAGTCAGAGTTTCCCCTTTCTCACCATCTTTTGAACTTGAAAATTGAAATGGACAACCCATATAGTTATTCTGAGTATATGAAAAAGCCGGTCTAACCGCCATGGAATTCTTGGCTCTCAGTCAGAGCTTTCTGCACCCCCACCTGTGTTTTTCTGTTCATAAGAAGAAAATGACTTTGACATCCCTACCGGCTTGGCTGTGTTTGATTTTACAGTGAACTGGCCAAACTGATCAAGTGGTTTAGTTTTGGTTTGTGAAGACTGACTCATTAATAATGCACCTGCCACTTGTACCTGTCTGTGTGTGTCATTGCTCCAAATTTCAGAATGCATAGATCATTCCACCTGGAATAGACCAGACTCAGCTAGAATAACCTCCCTCATCCTGGTGTCTTCCAGATGTGGTGGCTGGGCTGAGGCAAGTCGTAGGCCAGTACATCTGGAGGGCACCAGTGGGAAGAAGTCTCATGTAGGCATGCTGCAATATGCTTCGAAGCCAAAGGCTCCTAGCGCTAACAGTAAACACACACACACACACACGCACCTTCTTTCTTTTCTTCATTAACACTTTTCTTTTTCATTCCCTTACTTCCTCTTTCCCTTAGGAAGAAAAAAAATGAAAGAGCCAGGAAGAAAAAGTGGGAAGCCTGCCATTTGAAGATGGTATCATCTGGACTTCTTCCATAAGTTTTCATGCATCAGACAGGAAGATTGCAAAATCAAAGTTTCATCTCAGAACATGAGAAATGAGAAGGACATAGCCAAGGACCATACCTGATGGACAGGTCATAGTTCAGTGATATGTTAAAGGTCCCAAGTTCAGCTTCTGGCTTCTCCAGACAGGGCTGGGAAAGATTTCTCTCTAAAACCCTGCTGTTCATCTATGTGACGTTGTGTGAGAAGGACCACACATCTGCTCTGGAATAATGCTGCAGCTATGTTTCTATGAAGGAGGCCTTCTGGGAGTGCACTTGCTCTTCCCCTGATCCAGCAGAAGTGAGGGTAGCCTTTGCATGTCCAGCGATGTGGGAAAGGGGGATGAAATTCTGCCTATTAACAGATGCCATGTTTCCCTATGAATATGGTCACACTCACTTTCACCCAGTACATGAAGATTAAAACTTTAAGTAGATTCCATATTTAAAAAGCTGTTTCCAAGAGATTGAAAAATAATGCAATATTGTGAAGGGGTGTTCCATCAGGGAGGCATGTGATTTCCCAAGGAGAAATCTTGTGAAACTTGAGATGGCATGGTCAAACAAGTTGCTGTGTACAAGTATTTTATTTCTCAAATCATGCAAACATGACCCATTCAAATCCTGATTTGAAACCAAGCAGCAGCATTTCATTGTGGAGAAATGTTTGCAAATTCTAGAATATGTCACCACCGCTGAAGAATTTTGTTCAACAGTGATGGCAAAATCTAGAATTTGCAAACCTTTTAAAAGTGTGCTTAGAAATGCACAGTCCCCCTAGACTCCACAAATTTCTCTACGGTAGGGCTCAGTTCTGTGTCTTCGTTACCTCCACAGGTTTATGTGGAGGTCCAGCTGCCAGGTCTTGTCAGCTCAGTGCTAGAGACTCCAAAGCTGAAGGACCCCCCACCCCAGCCCGTTGCACAGGCACTTGAATAGAACCGTGCTGGCTGCTTCTTGGAGGTAACAAATAGGCCACAGGGAGGAGGGAAAGAAATGTACTGGGCAGGCAGGGTGGGAGAGAGGCTGGGGTCAGGCGCTTATGTCATATTTATTTATTTTATTTTATTTTTATTTCTATCCTGCCTTTTTCCCACAAAGGGCTCAAGGCAGCTTACATCATTCTCCTCCTCCATCTTATCCCCACAACAACAACCCTGTGAGGTAGGTTGGGCTGAGAGTCTGTGACTGGCCCAAAGTCACCCAGTTGGCTCCATGGCCAAGCGGGGACTAGAACCCAGATCGTCCCAGTCCCAGTCCCAGGCTCTTAACCACTACGCCACACTGGCTCTCAAATCCTGATGGTGCCTCACCTGCTTTCTCCTTATCCATGCCACTACCTTTAGACAGGAAGAAATGACCACATAAAAGAAATGCAGGGCACATGGTGCTGTGCTAGTAAAGATCACCACTGCCCCAGTTTGCACCATGTATCAGATGGACATAAGCCTCTACATTTGAGGCTTATGTGCATCAAGGAAGAAAAGCGTGCACTTTGGTACATATTTATGTACTTTTGACCCTCTTCCCATATGAAATACATACTTTTCTCATTTGAACAAACTGAAAAACAGATCATAAAGAAAAAGTGGGATTGAAACAAAAATTCCAGTTATTTGTTTGTTTGTTTATATTTATTTTAATGCTTTTATATCCCACCCTTCACAATATCTCAGGGCAGTCATACAATAAAATAAATAAGATACAGCATCAAAATTACAGTAGATAAAAACCATTGTTGAAACACTATTAACATTTAAAATAATGGGAAAATAAAAGGGTTTTGGCCTGGTGTTGAAATTAAAAAAAAAAGGGAGGAGGGAATGTTAGCAAAAACTGTGACACTTGCATGACAATAGCAGATTCTGTCATGAAAACCCCGGTTCTCTCATCCCTTGGTCTAAGTATTGAAGAAGAACATTTGCTGCCTTGCAGAATTGTTATTAGACTCTTAACTTGTCTTGAGACTTATGCTCCAGTATTTCCTGGATGTATCCCACACTCTTCATCCCCTTGGCCTAATTCTGTAGGGAGGAAGACTAGCACAGACCTATGCTAGCTGCATGCAACAGGAGAAAGAACTTTGCCAAACTGAGTAAGAAGGATGCTTCTATTAGTGGAATAAAAATAAAATAAAATGTTGTACATCTTCCTAATTTCCATAGGAAAACAGTTGAGATATCTTTCAGCCCACCCAGTCCAAGTTTGCTGGTTATATGGGGAAAAAGTAGCACAGACAGCAAACAAGGTCTCACCCTGGGTAGATGGAAACACACGGGATAATCAAAAGGGACTTTTGAACTAATATCAGAACAGACAAAAATACACTGAAATGCAGGCAGTGGGGTGTGTGTGGGTGCTCTACTTGATGTTTGAGTGAGACATAAAACTCTTTCATACATTCAAAGTCCAGTTTTGTCGTAGTCCTTGACCAAACTGCAATCATCTAAAGTGACTAAGCAAAGAGACTATTCAAGTCGGAAATCTGCCATTGGTCTCTTCACCCTTTCAGAACATTTGCTGGGAAATTGGGAGAGGTGTTCAGAAAGAGCTACACATTTTTGTCATGCTCTTGTACAGGGTGGCACAGTGGTTAGAGTGTTGGACTTGGGAGATCCAGGTTAGGGATGTGTGAGGAGTCTGCTCGGAGTCTAGGACTCAGCTGGATCCCCTGGGCTCAGCTCCCCAGACTCCAGTCCACATTTTGGCAACCATGAGTCCAAGTTCCTGATGAACAGGAACTCAACTGGAGTCAAGCCCCATGTGGCCACTGTGTGAGCAGCTTCTCTCTTCTGCATCACATGCAGCCGTCTTTGTGCTTGGCATGAGTCCCTATCAAATTCCATTCAGTTGCTTTCATTCCAACACTGCAGCCTATCAAGATCATTTGAATCTGTTTCTAACTTCCAGGGTATTAGCTATCCCACCCAATTTTGTGTGATCTGCAAATTTGATCCCTGCACCTCTTCATTCAAGTCATTAATAAGCTTTTTGAAGAGTACTGGGCCCAGGACTGAGCCCTGTGGTAGCTCACTCTTTACCTCTCCCCAGTCTGAGAAGGGGCCATTGAGAAGCATTGTCTGAGTCCCATTCTGCAGCCAAATATAGCTCCACTTGATAGTTGTTCCACCTAGCCCACTTTTAGCTAGTTTTCTTTTCAGACTGTCATGGGGCACTTTCTCAAAAGCTTTGCTGAAATCAAGATATATTATGTTCGCAGCTCACTAGGGGAGTTACCTGATCAAAAAATGAAATCAGATTAGCCTGGCAAGACTTTTTCTTGATAAATACATGCAGGCTTCTAGTAATTACTCCTTTATCTTCAAAGTTCCTACAGAATTACTTCTTTATTATTTGTACCAGATTTTTTTTCTAAGAATGATCTTAGATTAACAGATCTGGAGTTCCGAGAATTCTTCTTTTTGCCCTTTTGGAAGATTGGGGTGACATTAGCTCTCCTCTAGTCACCTGGCATGTCAACTTTCCTCTATGATTTCTTAAAGATAATAGACAGTAGTTCTGAGAGGTAATGGCCAGACAGAATAGTTACTGTTTCTAGGGCAGATTTCTGGGCAGAAGTGTAGTGTAGTGTCCAAAGAAAAGGGGAATGGAGTACATGCTACCTCCGTAACAAGAATAGGGATCCTTCCAGGGCATGAGACCATGGGACTGAAGCCCATTTCTAGGGCTGTGAGCTGGTCACACTCCTAGGGGAGCAGGGAATCATGCAAGCACTTACCCATGCTGTGCAAAATCTTCTTTCCTTAAAAGGCCATCTAGCGTGTGAGCTGAGCTGTGGATCAGGCAGAAAGTGTGTTTCCCCATGCAGAGATCCCTCCACAGGTCCTGTCAAAAATAAAGCTATGGCCATGTTAAAACCCAGCACAATCTCTGCTTATTGTATTCACAGAACAGTTACCCAGTTGGACACTTCTGATGCAAGCCAAAGGCCTTAGCACAGATTGAGGAACCAGTTCTGGCTTTCGGATACTTGGAAAGTCCATTGCACTACCTGTTGAATGCTAATAACATCCTTGCCATTCTTCTGGTAGATCCCATACAATACAATGCCCATTTCAGCACTGGTACTGCAATCAAGCAGTTGGCTATGAGCACAGTAACTTCAGTTCACACAAAAGGTCTCCCCCGGCACAAGAGTCTCTTCAGACACTTATAGAGAGGAAAGCTCCAAAAATGTTAAGTATTGCTTGCAAGAAGCTGCCCTCTTTTTGGAATGAGTGAATGAGCAGGAGCAGCTCTCTCTCTCTCTCTCTCTCTCTCTCTCTCTCTCTCTCTCTCTCTCTGTGTGTGTGTGTGTGTGTGTGTGTGTGTGACAGTACACATGAAGACTTCAAGACTGGATACACCAGTTTATTTGAGAACCAACTCTAACTATTTT
The DNA here is from genome assembly GCF_004798865.1 of Varanus komodoensis. Lineage (NCBI taxonomy): Eukaryota > Metazoa > Chordata > Lepidosauria > Squamata > Varanidae > Varanus > Varanus komodoensis. The sequence goes on from NW_025335409.1 coordinate 2,825,742, forward strand.
GCCCAATTCCAACAGTGAACCTATGTGAATTGTTGCAGCAAAGTATAAACAAAGAGATTCAAGTTACTTTTCTAGTTGAGCTTCCCTCTACCTCACTGCCCAGTCTTCCTGGTACTCTTTTAGATGAGAAGATCTCCTCTCCAACCCCACGAAATGAAAAACACACATTTTCACAGGAAATACGCACATATTCTCAAGAAAACACCCAATGTGCACTTTCTCCACTGTTGATTAAAGTGTAAAATTTGTACTTTTTGAAAAATGCATATTTTATGAAGATGACTATAAGAATGAGAAGGTGCAAGCTTTTTCTGCGAAAATGATCACTCGTGGTTCTACTCATGTTTCAGGTCACAGGCAGGACATTTTTGGACAGATTTTCATAGGGCAGCACCAATTTCACACATTCCTGCTGTATGGATTGCAAAGTGCCACTTTGGAAAATCCATGCCTAGTTCACACACCTCTGTGGTCCTCTTAGGAGGCGTGTCAGGTTTCAGGATTCGGTGTGTCATGGTTTTGGCGTTACAGTGCTGATGTTACAGACAGACAGATACACGTCCTCTTTTATTACAATAGATCATGACTAATATTACTGATGCTGCCACAATGCATAATATTCAAATCTGTTCTGTGTGTCATTCCCATCCATATATTAAGCATTGAATTTGATTCAATGAATTGCCAAAAATACATAATTAAAACCAAGATTACGAGTTCATTTCTCCTCTCTGTGTCTGAATCGTTGGCATGACTAAGCAGTCATAATGTCTCATTTATTTTTATCATGTTCAGATGCTGCTTACGATAAACGCTTAGTTACTATGAGAAATTAAAAATGTCTGCTCTTCACAAACACTCAGAATAACTTTTCCTTCAACACTTTAGTTACTCTTTGCCAAAAGAATCAACCACAGAACTTTGGTTATTAGATGTTATAGTGATGTAACCATGGACAAAGGAAGCATTGTGTTGCATGATCCATCTGATGGTGAAAACAGATAGATCAATTATGTCGTGCTGTTCATGTCACGTTCACATCATGCATTTTGTTAACATGTATGGACAAAAAAATAGAGATGTTTCAAAAGATTATAATATGCAAGAGCTTTTGTTTGAGTTTTTAACATTGAGCGCACAATTTGAAAGAGTGCATGTCCAAAGTTCAGTGGGGTTGGTTCACCCATCCATCCCGGATTAACGTCCACTGGTAAGTCCATTCTGATTCTGCTAGTCCAAATGGTTTCTAAAGTCACCAAAATTTCATTCAAGTTTGTTTTAGTTTTATAGTGATTGACACCACATCATGTAACAGCAGCGAACCTCCAAAGTTAATTATGCATTGTGTAGAGATGGGGAGTCAGAAAGCTGATCTTCAGATGTTCCAGACTTCAACGTCCAGCATTCCTGATCATTGGCTGTGCTAGCAGTGGCTTCTAGGAGATGAAGTTTCAAACCTTTGGAGAGCCAGTGTGGTGTAGTGGTTAAGAGCATGGAACTGGGACTCAGATGATCTGGGTTCTAGTTCCTGCTCAGCCATGGAAGCAACTGGGTGACTTTGGGCCAGTCACAGACTCTCAGCCCAACCTACCTCACAGGGTTGTTGCTGTGGGGATAAGATGGAGGAGGAGAATGATGTAAGCTGCCTTAAGCCTTTTGTAGGAAAAAGGCAGGATATAAATCAAGCGATCAATCGATCAATCAATCAATCAATCTGCCTTCTACCCATTCCTGGTCTTTCTCTCTCTCTCTCCTACATTTACTGCTAAATGACTTCATTGCTTGCGACTGAATACCAACATTATGAAATGAAGGAAAAGATTTATCCCCATCGCCACATGACATGTCATTATAAACCTTTTTCATGCTGAAAATGATGCTCACTTTCTCATAAATTGTCGCTTCTTCACAACAATGTGTATTTTACCTTCTTTAACAAATTAATTTAGTAATGCCCATTCTCAAATCCCTTCAGAAAAACATGCAACCTTTAAAGCCTGTATTCAATCAAAATGAAAATATTGGGAAGGGTTCTTTCCTGACCCTTTATGTATAAATTGCAGATACTTGAAAAAGTCATGTGCAGAATATCCATCACTCAAAGACAAAATGGCAAGATCTCTGCACATCTTTCAGTCTGATAAAGTATTCTCTAAAGAACAATAATGTACCTTGCTGGTTTAACTTAAAGATTATGTACAAAATGCCAGCTTGTCAGATATCGTTATGCAACACATGATAAAGAAGCATTCTAAAGATACTATCTTGAGATAAAAGTCACAGAAACATAACTCTGGGACAACCCAAAGGAATATCAGTCCTTTTTGGTATTTAATCACAGGAACAGTTAGTCCCGTTTCAGTCAATGGAAAAGAGGAATGTACTGTATGTACGTTCGTAACAGTGTCATTTGTTTGGTAGACCAGTTAACCAGAAACACACTTTTACCAAAAGAACCTGACCAGCAGCCTTTCAGAGAGCTGTCAAATTCATTGGGAAATTAATTGCTCCAGTATGTTCATGTGAAGGGTTATTTCATATTTAGTTATGAAACCCCATCAGGGAAAACTTCATTTATTTTGATAGGGCTTTTCTCTGCCAAGTCTGCCAGAAGATCATCAATGGTTATGTATGTGAAATTCTTCTCCATTGAGTTGAGTGCTAAAATGCTAAACAGGAAATTGAAGAGAATTCTTACTTCTTAAAATAGGACTTGGCACCAGACCATCACTGAAATTACAGATTTTGATGAATTGTTTCCATCCAAGTGGCTGGGGATCAGCATGGTATGAACATGTGCAAGCATGAGCACCATGGGTATGGCATTCTAGGCCATCTCCAGGCTTCTGAGGCCACTGGGATAGACAACCTCAGTGGGTCCCTCCCTCAGTCAGTTTTTGCCTTTTCATTGCCATTGTCACCGGCTGCTATTGCTCATCTTCTTCCTCCACATTACTGCTGCCACTTGCATGCTCAACCATCATGGAGCAGGTCAGCAAACAGGCAGCGTCATCTATTGCTCTTCCTTCTCACCACCACTGTTGCTTTGGTTAGATGAAAGGTAGGTGAACAAGCAGGTTGCAATGAGAAAGAAGAGGAGCAAGTCCAGTTCATATCCGGGAGCCCCTGTTGGGCTGTGAGTTCTTGACAGATGGACAGCCTTTACTTAGCCTTCACAGGAGCTGAAAATCCCTTGAAACAAACCCTGCTTACATTTGCTCCCGTATCCATAGATCCATGTACATTAACTATATCACCATGCAGCATATTGGACTTGGATTGGAAAGACGTGAGAAGGAGAAGGAGGCAAGAAACAAATGGCAGTCTTTCCAAGTGACATTTCAGCTTGAAAGGAAGGGCAGTCACTGCTAAATGGCAACAGATTTTATTCTTCTGAGTGGCTTTGCAACCATTCTCAACAACCTGCCCCCATACTACTGTGGGTCACATAACACCATAGAACAAACCATGGGTTCTCTGGGTGTGTTGTTTCTGAAAAATAAATCACTTTCAGCAACTGCACTTGGTTTGGAGAACGTGAAACTGACCTTGGCTGTTTACCCATGGTTGGTTATGCAATGGAAACCATGTCATGCAAACCAGGTATTGAGTGGCCTTGGGTCATTCACTTTCTCTCCAACTATCCAACCATGTCTTAGCAAATGCAACATTTTCTGCTGATTCTGTTCTCTTTTTCCTCTATTTTTTAATGGGAGGGTGGGACTTGTTCTAATTTTGGATGATCCCAGTGGCCATCCTAGGAGAAAAAAGTGGTTTTGGATTGGCAACATCTCTGAATGTCTGAGTGTGGTGGAGCTGAAAGAGGGCTGGGGTTTAACTACATATACGAGCGGACAGAGGGGCAAGAAGTCAAGGCCATGTAAGACTTTGAGGCAAGGATATAATATGATCTAGGAGTATGTCTAGGAGCTGACAGGAAGCCCGGTCCTACAGCTCCCCTACATTTAAAAGAAGTGTATTGGGTTTGGTTCAGTTGTCTTATCCCACTTCCTATGGGAGGTGCTATGGCATTCTGTCCTGTCTGGGGAGTGTGGAATGCCTGGTCCAAATAAAACCTCTGCTACTAACTCTCCAAGTAGCCTTTGGCAAGCCCCTCTGCTCTCTGCAGGGTAAAGAGACAAAGCCTCAAGATGCTGGAAACAAGTATTTCATTTTATTTGAACAAATAGCCCTGGCTTGCTTTGCAAGATGGGTTAAAGGGTTTCCGAAATAACATATGTATGTTGTTTTGAATACTCCAGAGTGTTACACACATGTTACTTCTTATACTAAACTGCCTGGACTTGTAATGAAATGTCTGCAGAAGGCCTGATATCATCACTGGTGAAAGACTGAAAATCAAACTGCAGTCTGTTTCTCATCCCCTCCATAGATAAATTCTTTTCCTCCTCCTCCCCACTCACCATGTTCTAAAGGGTGCCTAGTATTCCACATAAGGGCCTATGTGCACATTGATATTCCAAGAGGGAGTGACCAAAATTGAAAAGAAGTCTGGAGCCTTCAGCCAAACTATAAATTTACATCGTTTGAAGGGAGCCAAACCACAGTCACTGCTGATTTTAAGGAACGCTTGTGCTTAGTGATCATCGGCATGAAGCAGAATGCATGGAAAACACACATTAAGGTTTATAAACAGAAAGTAAATAAGCAGTGCCTGCTGCCAGTTGCCAACATTTCATTTATAGACTGCACCACTCAGATTCTTCCCCCGCCAGCCTTAGAATGCACTAAAGCTCTTTGATACACTAACTTCTATATTACAGAGGATAAAAATATCCCCGCAAAACTGTAATTCAGTGTCATTGTTTTCATTGCATAGGGCTTTTGTAGCTGACATGTATTATTACAGACCGGGGTGAAGCGATTCCTCCACACTTTGTGTCACTTGACACGACTGTATTAGAAGACATACAAGAGGTGGCTTTCTCCATACAGTCTGTTATTAGGGATGTACAAGTGTGAAACCTCCCTGAAACATTTCCACTATCTTATCTCTGAATGTTTTGGACTTTCTTTGAAATCCTTCGAATGTTTTGCTGCAGTAGGAATCTCCTCATTTTCTTTGAAGTGTGCTCTAAGTGAAAGTTGGTCATGGCCTAAGAATGTGCAGGATTTTCCCAAAGGCATTTTGCTAGTCTTCCTGAAACTCTCTTGACATTCCTCAGATATGAGGGAGGTTATTCTTAAAGGTGTCCTAACAGTAATGTCAAATAAATACAAATAGAATAGAAGTCCCTCAAGGAAGCAACAGATGATCCTTTGTTTTTGTCTCTTCAGCTGAAAATTTGGTGACATCTTCACTGCTATATATAAAGGAGCAAACAAAAACGTATGAAAGGGGAGACTGAAGTGACAGAAAAGCACAATTAAAATAGATTATCTCTCATATGATTTCATGAATATGCTTTTTGTATTATTTTAATGCTGTAGGCTATTATGGAAGAGTGTGGCCTTGAAGGCATCTAACCTGGGATTAAGCCCCTCTCAGCTCAGCCAGGCCTGTGTCTGAGAATTGTAGAAGTGTCTAAGTTTGCTCTATTAGAAATTCACCCACTGAGAAATAAAGGAATACAATATCATGGAGGGATGGTTCAGAAATTCTCCCCTCCTGAACGTCTCACAGCAGTTTCTCAAAATTCCAGATGTGCACGCTGATCCAAAGAGTTGTGAGACTCTTGCTCTGTGCAGTCCTGCTCCTTCACAAAAGGGGGCATGACATATGGAGGCACACATTCATTGTCTACAAAACCTATTTCTTGCTGTGTTTCAGCAAGGTGCATATAGTACACTGAGGCACTGTGTTAGGGGAAAAGACGTAAATGAGCTGAAGGAAAGTTGCAGGAAGCTGTGCACACTAATCTTGCACAAAAGAATGAAAGAGAATGAGGGGAAACTATTCTTTGCTAAGCATAATGCACCCAGTGGAACAATGGCAAAATTGGAAGTACAGGTGCTTATTGGAGCAGTCCATAGAACCACAACCCCGAAGTGACTCAGAAATTCAGGCTGCTGTGTTGGTTTCAGTCATTTCTATCTGCCTGCATCAGCATCACAAGGGGGTCTTTAGTGGGTGACTGGCCACTAAAGTCCATACTACCTACCCCCAAATGCATTGCAACAGAAAACAGTATATTTTTACTGGGAATGTTCATTTGCCCCCAACTGCAGTGAAGATTTTAGCTAAACTCAGACATAACAGGGAAATCTGAGGGTGGTAGAAAATTATGCCACTTGCTCATAAAAATATTCTGTTGTGGCATCCCTTTCAGCTCTAGCTCTGCCCCAGCACCGAATTACATGCTCACCAGGTACTTGGACTCCGGGCTGCCGCAAAGTAGGCCAGTCTGGGGAGCTGAGTCCAAGAAATCTGACAGATTTCCACTCTTGATTGGATTCCTCACACATCCCTCATCCAACAGAGCCTTTCACATTTTTGCTTTCCAGTGGCAGTTGTCCATGGCATCTCATTCAAAACTCATGAACAAATGTCAAGAATATTGATATTATTTTTCTCTAATGTATATTTTGTATGGCATCTGGGAGGCTATAATGTATCTGACCTCGGGCCACCTTTTGTTACCGTCAAAGGTCTGTGTAGTAGTTGCTTAGTGATGCTCCGAGGGGCATGAGAGATGCAATTGCTTTGAATATTGTTATATGGAGGTAAATTTAATTCTGATTGCCTGGGAATTGGGTAAATTCAGGTAAATTTAATTTTGATTGCCTGGATATTCTCATCAGAGAGAAAAGAATGGTTGAGAAATGACAAGCAGTTGACAGTTGACAGAGGATGGGGAAGTCTGGCATTGGTCAGAGAGAGAAGTACTGCTGGTCAGTGAATGATGTTATAGAAAACTAAGGAGAAAATGAATAGCTAAGCTTCAATATTAAGTGATTTTCTCTCTGTGGTATAACTTAATGTAGCTGGAAAAGATCAGGAATGGGAAACGGTGTTACGCCAAGTGGCCACTCAAAGATTTTGCCAGAAGAAGGTAATACAAACAGGGAGTAAAAAGCCAGATTAACTATTCAAATAGCCAGAAGTGCAACAGGAGGAGTTTTGGGAATCAGAGGAAGACTATACTCAAGAATTGGGTCTGGTTGTGAGTGTATTTGGCTGGTGTGGAGCTTTAGGGAATTTGGCCTGAGGTAAATGAAGTAATTAAGAGACTGATAGTAACAGCAGTGCCTCTAAAGTCCTTAAGAATTGTCAGTAAGCAGACTTTTGAAAACCCCAAAGTAAATATTAGTATTTCTTTATGTACAAAAGATTAATCTCAAAAGATCTTTCATCTTGTCTCTAGTGCTGGTGCCCATCTCACACCTACACCTCTCATACTAGGATCTGAGATTTTAAAGCATTCTGAGACAATGGGTGGCATGGAAAAGGAACAACTCATGAAATTCTAAGTTGAAGTGGCAGAGAGTTCCTTAGGCCCTGAAATATAAGCATATGCTTAATAAGAAATCCCACAAGTAGAAGGAACATTTTCTCCATTGTGGTGGCAGCACTGGGGAGAGAAAATCTTACATGGTGCTTCATTCACAACCTGTTTCAGAAACTCCCATAGGATCCCAAAGTATTGTTTAGGAAATGAAAAGAGCCTACAATTGGAAAACAAAATCAAAAGCCTCACAAGATTCCTTGTGAGACATTTACGATGTCTTTCCAAATGTGTCTACAGGGAGGACCAGAGCTCTCTAAGTGCTGATGTTCATCCAATGTGCTGAGGAATACCTGGAAATTTGAGCTTCTCAGCAATACTGCACCCTACTGTGGGCATCTCAACTGGAATGCCCACCATGTGGAATTGCCTCCCCTCTGAAATTAGGCAGGCTCCCAGTACGAAGTGTCTCTTCTGACAAATGAAGGCACACATTTGCCCAGACATTTTCCTGATAACTTAATTCAAAGCTTAATTTCCTTTGTTTTGGTTGGTTTTGTTTTCCTGTTTCAATGATGTTTTAATATATTTTATCACAAATTTATTGTGTAAACTGCTTTATGATTTTTCTTTTTTAAAAATAAGGAAGTAGGAGGAAGGAAGGAAGGAAGGAAGGAAGGAAGGAAGGAAGGAAGGAAGGAAGGAAGGAAGGGTTTTCATTTTTGCAATATAAATAAATAATAAATAAAAATCAGAAACACTTGATGATGCTTAGCTAGTTTTGGTGTCCCTTTTGCCCTTTCTCCTTCAGGTCAGTTTGGCTTATTTTTGCTCTTTCCCACATATGAATTTTGAAATCTCAAGTTTATGAAGAGGTTTGCAGAGTATTTATAAGTTTTCACTCATCTATACTATCTACATTCAATAGCTACAGCTATTCCCAGTATTGAGAAAAACATGTTTGTTATGTCTGCCTTCTGTATGGAGTTAAGGTGAAGAACACGTCAGACAAAATCCTAATTCAGCATCACAAACACTGCAGTACAGACAAGGACTCAAAGTCAAGTTTCTGAGAGCACAGCATTTAAAGCTTGCGTGGATGCATCTGACAGTTCTGCTTATTACGACCCCTGGCTGATTTTAATCTCAAGCCTTTTTTCTGACCCTTGAATGATGAACTTTGCAAAGTTTGATAAGTCCTGATCAAAAAATCTGAACTGACCCATCATTATCCATGATGTGCACATTCTTTGCATCTTGGAAGAAAAAGGGTTTCAAATCTGCAGTCGGCACTTTCTTATCTAATATTAGATCTAATATCTTATCTCACACCTGTAGTGTGACAGGAGAACATTAAGCAATGTAGGCTTCTGCACCTGCAAAGTGATGCAAAAGTGTGCATCCCACCCCATGCACAGATAGCTGTGAACTGCAGCCAAACCAGTATTCTTGGCAGGTGAACCCCATCACACTTCAGCACATCTATTTCACATTCCCACATTACATTTTCAGAGGTATCATAAAAAGGCCCATTCAAGGCACAGTCAAACCAGAGTTGCTAAGCTCTGAAAAAGGTTCCTCTTCTTAGTTTACTAACTTACATGTATAAATATTTCAGTCATTTGAAATGTGATTTATACAGTTTATTTTAAAATATATATATACTCCAATTTTTAGATCAATATCCTCACAAGGCAGCTTCCAAGACAGAGAAAAAAAGATTGAAAATGTAAATTAAAACTAATCTCATATTAAAAACAATAACAATGCCCAGCCAACATGAGAGAGATTAATCCAGAGAGGTTTAAGCATGTTAAATGTTGCAACATGATGCATGTCATGAGCGGAGCCAGCTGGAGCTGTGGGTCACACTAGATGGCCCGGGAGGCCCCTTCTGACTCGCTCAGTTTCTATAATAATCAGAATAAAGCTACTATCCTATAACCCCTGAGAAGATATTTCATGGTCCATACAATCTGGTAAATTTCTGTATCCTAAATACAGAGATCCTAAAGAACCAGTGAGGTACAGTCATCTCTGAATATAAACTCATAGGAAGGTCCAGGAAAGACTTACTGAAGGAGGTATTCGTCTGTATATTAAAGAGGGCATAGAGTGGAGCATCCTCAAGAACCTAAAAGGGGCAGACTTTTCCATGAAACCACTGTGCAAAACAATACAAGACTAATTTAATACTAGGAGGGTGCTAGCATGCCCCAAAGCCGAATGCTCTGGGTAATCTTAGAATGTAAAATGGCATCATGGAGGCCTCCAAATGGATGAGTGACCTCAATTATCCTCACAGTGACTGAATAAAATGCATGTTCCTGTCATGGCGAAGTTAAAATTCTTTATGTCCTCAATGGCTGTGCCCTAGGACAGCTGGTCAGAGAACCAACAAGAATGGAGGCAATCCTGTTTTTGATTCTGAGTGGAAATATATTTAAGTGGAAAGTTGCTAAAGAAATTCGATCTAGTCATATATGATTTCAAAACAGAAAACTTCTGAGGGAACTGATAAAAAGGAAAGGAGAGTGAAAGGTGTCCGTTCCCTTCAAAATGCTTGGAGGTTACTCAAATCCACAATAACAGAAGGTCAGCTAAAATGTATATTACAGGTTAGAAAAGGTAACACTAAGTCCAACAGGTCATTAGTAAGGATGGCAAGCAACCTATTAAAAAAGAAGGTTTCCTGCAGAAAATGGAAGTTTGGGCCAGTTGAGGGAGCGCAAGCTTATACAACAGACATGCAAACAGAGTGAGGGGAAACATAATTAGACATGAAAAGAATTATGCATGGTATGGAGAAAATGAATAGAGAAATAGTTCTTTCCCTCTGCCATAATACCAGAAACTGGGATCATCCCATGAAGCTAGTTGGTGAGAGATTCAGAACAGAAGGAAGTACTGCTCCATGGAGCTCAGAATTTAACAATAAAATTTACTTCCACAGGATGCTGTGATGGCCACCAGCTGGGGTGGGGAAGTTAAAAGGGGATTGGACAAATTCATGAAGGATAAAATTGTCAATGGCTACTAGTTTGGACGGTTTTCTGTGACCTTCAGTATCAGAGGCACTACGATGATCATGTGGACCAGTTACTGGATAACATGAATTGGCGGCTGCTGTTGGTCCTGGTCTGAGCCAGTAGGGCTTTTTCTTCTGTTCTTATGTCTTCAGAGAGAGAGGTCCGTGGGTGGAGAAGGAGGTGCACCCTCACAAGCTCCCAGTGGTGGATGAGGAAACCACTGCCATGTTCTACTCTGCCATGTTCTACTCTGCCAGCATAAGCCCAGTTGGACTTTGGATGGTTGGTGAAGGCTGCCTTATGGGACTTGAACCGGGAAAATGTGCATAGATAGCAGGTGTATGCTGCACCTAAGTACTACTTAGAAGTAAATCTTATTGATTTTAATGGAGTTTACCTTCAGGTAACTGAATACCAGAATTTCAGCTTAGTCTTTGGCATGCTATAGACTTCCTTGTGATTTAAATAGGATAGCACTTCCTTTACATGTGAACCTGCACCAGTCAATTTCCCATTGTGTTCAGTGAGCTCAAAGTTCTTCTCCTGAATTAAGAACTGTTAGGGATTTCCAAAGAAACCTCTTTGCATGTGGCTTCTAGCATTATTTGTATAACTTTGCTTAGCTTTATTTGGATGGTGATTCAAATTGAATCTGTAAGTAAGGATGCATAAAATGTTTGTAATGGTTTAGAGAGAAGCGTGTGGTTAACTGGTGCAAGTACACATGCAAATCCTCCGTGTGGCAAGTCTAAGTTGGTGGAGAAAGTATCTGGTGCAATATCTCTTTCCCTTTCCAATGTAACAGGTGCAAGTGCCTCGTACTGAAATATGTTTTTATGCCCCCTTTTCTAATCCATACAGATAGAGATGGGTGGTGACACTGAAAAACTCAGCCTGCTTCTGCTCAGTGAACATTTGGCACTTTGTTGATCCAAGAAGTAAAAGCTTGCTGAGTTTAATTTTCCCTGCTTTTCCCTTTTCTCCTTTTCCTTTTGCTTCCCCCCTCACTTCCACTTTTCAATCAGACTAATTAGGGTGTGTGTATGGGTGGGTGTTGTTTTGCTTTGTTTACTCAAGGGGAAATTGTATAAATTCTGGCTGTAATCTGCACAAATGTGGCTGGAATTTACACAGATTCCCTGGCTTAAGAATGCAGACTAAAACGTGACATTTAACAGCAGAAGACCATATGTTGGGTCTACTCACACTATAGCAGGTTGGCACCAGCTCTAGGTTGACAGGTCAGCCTATGGCGAGAGGAATCAGGTCTATTTGATGGGTGTGTGTGTGTGACAGAGTGTGTGTGTGTGTGTGTGTGAGAGAGAGAGAGAGAGAGAGAGAGAGAGAGAGAGAGGGAGAGAGAGATCTTCAGGTCTGCAGAATCTGCACAACCTGGCAAAAGCCAGGCCACTGCGGAATCTGTGGGTTGCATTCTTAGACGTTTGAACTCATTTGAGTGTATTGTGGATTCCTCTGACATTGCTAGTCAAGAGCATATTCCAGCCTGGAGGCCACATACCACATCAAGTAGTTCCTCTGAATCTGTCCTTCCCCTGTGACAGTTTCGGTTCTATATTTACACTTTTAAAATATTAGTATGGGGATGTCATGCTGACCATGCCATAAATTAGAAAGGGAAGCAGAAACTTCAACTCACCCCTCCCCACAAAAAAACTTTTAGGGGACTAGCTATGGCAACATTTAAGAGGTTCAGTACAAACTCAGTTCAGTGTGTCTTCATGGATGCTACGATCCACCTTAAGGCCTGAGGCAACACGAATGATAAACATCACTGGGCATTCTCCAGCTCCCTTTGTGTAATTTGGATCAGAATGCCCCAAATGCAACTAAATGTCAAGCTGGGCTTCTCAATGGATCCTTCCAAAGGGCTGATATAAGCCAGCCAACACTCTGTCTTTCTCTTATTCCAATTCATAAGCACCAACCAATGTCTGCCTTTGGTCATGCTTATCTTTGCCACGCCATCCTCCACTGTCCTCAGGAACTGGCCAGCACCCAGAGGGAAAATTAAATGTCACTGCATTGTTGCTGGACTTTATTTTCCTTTTCTTTACTGGAAGGAACTCGGGTTTGTTTTCAAACAAAATGTTTGCATGCGATCCATGGCCTATGATTTGCCTGTGTTGTCATCACAACCATGTTTGCTGACATGAGAGGAACAAACGGCAGGCAGAGGAAAATGTCAAGAGTTCATCGAGGGCTGACAAATCGGGCGTACCCACGGCTTTCACTATTGTTGATCAACAATGTCACGTAGAATAACATGACAGCCTTTGTGCCCATGTGGCAATGAAGATGTAGTAGAGTAAATAGTTCTTATCCTGCTTAAATTTGGGGTGGGAAGCCAAGGCAGTGGCACAGCCTTCAGTATTCATATACCCGCTGCCACTCCTTTGCTGTCCAAGATCCCGATCAGTTTGTTTTTTTCCAGTTTATTTTCATTTTTTTAATGGTGAATCTTGATACTGCTTTTCAGGTGGCTCTTGTCTTCCAAAGGGTCTCACTTCAATCAAAAGAGATAGAGGGAAATGCTGCTTTCAAATGCCAAAGCATGCAAGGGAAAAGGAAGAGGAAGAAGTTCAGTTTTTCAGAGCTGGAACAGGATAATCAACTAAAAGTGGACATTTTAATGTACTTTGGGCTTGGCTTATCTCCCCTTGCTGGTGTTCTTGCTGGAAAGTGGTCACTGGCTCCTGATCCTTTGGTCAATGGATGTAGGGGAGGACCTTCTAGATCTTTCCTTCTGCAGTCCAGAGGGCAAGTGTTAGTTGGAATTATGTGAATGTTCCTTCTGGCAGGGATGGTGAAGTGACCTCTCTGCTGTTGCTCTTTCTCTTGCTAATGGGGACTCCAGGCTGGTCTCCCTCTTGGCTTGATGTTTAACCTGAGAAGCAGGAAGTACAGCCTCCCAGTCACCCCAGATCCCAGGCTGGTGGTAGAAGCAAAGCTTTCTTCCTTCCACTTTGCTGTTCCAGGGAACTCATTTGAATGCTAGTGGACTCCATCACATTCCTCATCTGTTCTATGTCAGGAGGAAGTGATGACCCCTCACCATCAAACCTAGTTACAGTTACTCTCAAGTGTAAAAGAGGAGGTCATTCTTGGATGCTTTTTTCTCTTAATTACTGTGGGCACACTTACCAAGTCTTATTTCCAGGAGCAATTCCTTTTTGCCATTTCTCACTACTGCCAATGTCACTTCATTGCAAGAACTGGAATATGGCATTTGCACTTGTTCCTTACAAGCTGCCACTGAATTGTAAGGTTTTATTGGGGAATTACTCTTCCTTGTTGCCAGTTTTTCAATTTCAGGACTGAGATGTATACTGATATTCTTTCTTTTTAAAATCATCTAGGGAAAATGGTGACCTTCCACTTTAGTTGCATTCCTGATTACCACTTGTGTAGGACTAGTTGCCTAGTTCATTCATCATACCTACTTTTGAACCAGGAACGTAATCACTACACTATAATTGGAAGTGTGTGAACACTCTGATAAGGGCTAATGGATTTTCATCATCCCACCCTCAGATTCTGGCTTGCCATCCTGCTCTGACACTGACTTGCTATGGTGTGAGTCAACCATAGACTTCTGTCTCTGATAGGCCACAACTTCCAAAGTTTGAAAACTTTAGAAATATCACTAATTTCAGAATTTCCTTGTTTAGTCTTGAAGTTACATCTATTATGTTTGTTTGTTTACATGTATTTGTAGGCCACCTATAATTGCCAAGGTCTTCCGTTATAGGAGTGGACATAAAGTAGATTACCAGATGCTTTGGACTTCAACTCCAAGAAGTCCTGCCAGTATGGGCAATGCATCTGGAGGCTTACTTCCTGCCCACCGATGAGTTATTGGATGTGCAGAGAAATGTTGGGGAGAATCAGTTTGGATTCAGATAGAGAGCCACTTCCTTTGGGTTTGTTTGAAGAAGGTCTGCTTCACTCCTGATCAGGGGCAGAATACTCCAAAGCTTTGGATGTTTCCACATTGACTATAATAGAGACCCCAGTTATCATGACTTTATATCTTCCCTGAACGAGATAGAGCTTTCAGACACCGTATCTGTTTCTCAGTGAATACAGCTAAGCAGGTTTCATAGAGATAGGTTAACGAGCTTTGTGTCAGGTACCCTTAAAAGAAAGTTGCAGTTGTAGAAATGATCTTGCCACCAACACCCCTGCTTTTCCTGCCCCAAACTGCTTTTGGAGGCAACATGAGCTTTCCCATGCTTCTGCTTCGTCCTTGCTGGATGACTGTCACAATCTGAAAGTGTATACTGTGTGGAAGTAACAAAGGGCCTTTTCAATTGGGGCACCCCAGTTATGAAATGCTGCTTCAAAAGAGGCCTTCCTGCCAACTATGTTTCATTCTTTTTAGCATCAAGTTAAGACACTCTTAATTTCAGGAGCATTTTAATTTGAGCAATGCATTAGTCTGTTGCACATTCTCACTTGCTGCCTAGTTTTATCCTTAATGTTATGTCTTATTGTAAATTTTTATGTTTCATTACAGATTTGCCATTTACCAGGCTAGCATCTATTGCATGAAAGGTGGTATATAAATATCTCCCCTAAAAATTGGGTGTCATACAAGTTCAATCAAGAAGGAGAGAATCGTGTTTTGGTTTTGTACATTGAGGACTGAACCATGTACTGGTTTTGCAGTCTAATCCAAAGTGCAAATGATTACCTCTGAGAACCAGATTCTGAATATTGGAATTCATTGAAAAATCTTCTGCTTAGCAAACTTTGTCCAGCCGGAGGTAATATCTATGAGTCCAACCAATTGCACGAGAAGGCTGCACAAGAGAAGAGCATGTTACCTGCTCTTTTCTTTAAGATTTATTTGTTTCATGTATATTGTAGCTTTCCTCTAAGGAGTTTGTGATAGCATTCATAAACCTTCTGCTAGCCTCACAAAAGTCCTATGAGAATGGTTCGGCTGAGGAAGACTTAGTAGCCATGGTCACTCAGGAAGTTTTATGGCAGTAGGAATTTGAACCAGTGTCCCTTGTCCTAATCTGAGACTCAGATCCACCATTCCCCAACTTGGTGCTGTCCAGATGCTTCGGATTACAAGTCCCAGTATTCCTGACTATTAGTCATGTTGGCTGAAGCTAACAGGAACCACTGATGGGAAAACATCTGGAGGGTATCAGCTGGGGAGGGTTGTTCTCTATATACATTACAACTGCCACCATTCCTGACCATTGGCTATGCTGTATGCAGTTGCTGGGACAGGAAGTCCAAAATATTTGGAAGGAAACATATTGAGGAAGGTTGCTCTCTGTGAACATTATAACTTCCAGCATTCCCAACAATTGGCCATGCTGGCTAAAGGTGATGGGACTTGAAGTACAAAGCATCTGAAGGGAAATACATTTATGGAAGGCTACCTTCTTCATAAACTACCAGGGCTTTCAGGCTTGGCATGCAGTTTTGAAGTGCTGACATGAAATCTTTATAGCTTCCCACGGAAAACTTCCCTAGACTAAGCATTGGTAGACATGTTTGAGGATTTTTTGTGTGGGGCATAACATCACAACATTTGAATTGGTCTCAATAATGCTGAAAATGAGACCCAGCAAAGGAACACAGTAACTCTGAAACTTGCTCATGAGCTGTATACATGAAAGTCTATATTTTCCCTTCCAATTGATGTTCCATTTCCTGCCTGATGATCCATGAAGTGCTAACAGCTTGGGGCCACCTTTATGATACAAGAGCTCTTCTAGAAGCACAGCTCTGAATACGAAAGAGGAATGCAGTGTGAATGGCTCTAAAAAGGGTACATTTTTGTTGGGAAAATTTTGGTTAAAAATAAATAAATTAATAAATAAATGGATTATGTAAAGGGAGTTAATATATTACACAAATAAAACTGATTGATTGCATTCAGTTGGCAGTTAAGCAATTTTGAGAGTGCCAGATCCGTATTCTTTTGCCATAATGGCCATGATAACTCATCATATTTGCTTCCGTCCTTGTAATCATATTTTATTTTCTTTACCAGAATTCCACAAGTAATTGCTAGTGGCATATAGACTATATCACAGATGTTGGAACAAAAGATAAAACAAGTGTACTGAGCATACATTTGTCATTTACACCCAACAAAGGTTGGCAGCTGTTCTCCCACTGCAGCTGCTCAAAGGTCTTGCTGTCCTCTCTTGCCGTAATGATGATCAGTTGAGACATGGCAAGGCAACAATGCTCTTGTTAATTATTCCTTTCTACTTAATTGTGCTTGCCATCAAGCATCTCAATCAGAAACTATAGGATGTTAACTGTATGAAGAGATTTTAACTAAGCTGACAGTGGCTGGAGGAATCTTCATAAGACCTAACACAGAATATACACCACAGATATTTTAAGATTGACCTTATTTTGGAAAGATTTGGGCAAGTGAGACCACCGCACACTACGTATGGTTCAAGTATATTCTTAGACTTTATTTTCACCAATTTTCACACGTTTCACACCAACTCAAGTCAATATTTGTCCCAATTTTTAACAAAATGAAAATTGGGGTAAATATCTTCAGGGGCTGATTTTCAGTGGGACAATTGCATAGGGCAGAAGGGAATCAGTCCTCTACAACACACACAGCACATTCCTGATCCAAATTTGTGGGCTTTCGTAAACAAAAAAATCGCAATAAGTCTTCGTTTCCAATGCGTGCTTAAAGGCACATTTAGTCTGATCAGAATGAAGATTCTGAGAGAAGAAAACTGCCAAAGTGTGTAGGGAAGGGGAAGGAGAGACATGTGTTTGTATTCAGGAATTGTAATTTAGTTGTACTTTCATGCTTTGATGAATAGATGTGGTTAACTCCAAAGTTAAGCCAGTGAGCTATCAGGGCTTTCCTCAAGGAACCTTGAAGAATGTGTCTTTTCTATTAGACATCTGTAGGATCCTCCAAGAACTGCTGCAATTCCCAGAGTTCCCTGGGGACAGATAGTGCACACATGATCTCAGTCGAAAATATACAAAAGGAAAAGTGATCTGCCTTATGGATCATACAGGTGCGCAGTCTGTGAGTCTTTCAATGCATTTCCTTCCAGTAGTATTCAGAGGATGCTCTGGTAGTGTTTTATTTGCTCAACAACAAACAATCCAAGAACTAAGAAAGCAATCTAAATATTTATATTTTTTAAAGTATGACTTATAACAAAGAAATAAACCAGGGCATTTCCTTTTCTTTAAGAAATAACATCATTAGTTTATTTACTCTTGCTTTGTGTGTTCTTTGACCAGTCTCCAGGTTGATAATGTATGATACTGTGGGACCTAAATATTTCCTGTGATTCTAGGAAAGGCCTGCAAAAGAGCATGCTTTGCTGTGATTTTAAGCTCCTTGGTTTATCCTCCAGGATTTGCATTGCTGACACTGCAGCAAACAGTGCACGGAAAATCCCAATATGTAATTGCACCTCTTCTGATGACAGTATGTAATGAGATGATTTAATATGGCAGAATTGGGACATCATCCTTTCAGCCTAATACAGACCGATCCTATCTGCTTCAAACTGCACCTGCAATGAAATATGAACATGCTAGATTAAGAAAGACCCAATTAGCCTCCATGAGAAAAGTGATTAGCTTGCTTACTCTGTTGGAAAGTACCGTATTTTTCGCTCTATAAGACGCACTTTTTCCCCCTCAAAAGTAAGGGGAAATGTCTGTGTGTCTTATAGAGCAATTGGGTGTGTGCCCGACACCCGAGACGCTGCACCACCTGGCTGGCACACGCTCGGTGCACCCTGCTCTGCCCCCCCACTCAG
Organism: Varanus komodoensis; assembly: GCF_004798865.1. Taxonomy (NCBI): domain Eukaryota; kingdom Metazoa; phylum Chordata; class Lepidosauria; order Squamata; family Varanidae; genus Varanus; species Varanus komodoensis. Next base: position 2,843,985 of record NW_025335409.1, read on the forward strand.
GCGCAGGTGAGAGCTGTGCGGCTCAGGGGGAGTGGTGCAGAGGAGGAGGAGCCGCGAGCTTTAACCCACCGGCCACATGGAGAGACGGACCGCACGGAGAGACGGAGAGATCACGTGGCACCACCTGGCTGGCATGCTCTCGGCACGCCCTGCTCCACCCCCCCCCCGGTGCAGGTGAGAGCTGTGCCGCTTAGGGGGAGCGGTGTGGAGGAGGAGGAGCTGCGGGCTTTAACCCGCCGGCTGCATGGAGAGACGGACTGCTCACCCCCACCGCCCGAAAAAACCTGCCGCTGCTGCCACGCCGCCCGGAAGACCACTGCTGGCACGCTGCCGGCCCAGCTGCACCACACCTGGCCGGCACGCGCTCCTCGGCACACCCTGCTCCACCCGCCTCCTCCAGTGCAAGTGAGAGCTGTTAATCACAGGTCGGTGTGTGTTTTCAAATGGCAACCCCTCTTTTAATGATGCCCATGGGGAAGTGATGGGGAATGTGCCTGTGATTATCAGGAAGCTTTCCATGGATCCCTCCTCTAAAAACTAGGTGCGTCTTATGGTCAGGTTCGTCTTATAGAGCGAAAAATACGGTAGATGTTGCTGGGTTGGACATAGATCTTTCTCAAGGGCTGACAACCTCAGAAGATAGTTTCAGTGATTTCTTTATAATACAATGGGAAATTATCAGAGGCTGTAATCTTTAGGCATTTAGGTAAAAGCAAAGCCCATCCAAACTAGCTGTTTTGCAGACAATTTGTCATTTGATCCAGTAATGTCCCCTCTGACCTGTAGTGGCTGTCTCAGGCCTCAGGCCAAAGTCTTTTGCATTGCTGGAGATGACATGCTTTGAACCTGAAATTTCCCTGTGAGTAAAGGAAGAGATATAGCCCTTTCTTATTTAAATGAATGGAACTTTATAGATAAAATATTTAGGACTGAAGTGGCATTAGGACTGAAGTGAAATATATCTTTAGATATGTGAGGAAAACTGGTGAGGAAAACTGAAGCTTAAATGTTTATAAATCAGGTTGCAAATTGTTTTTGCTGTGTACCTCCCCCTGCCTCCCCCGCCCCACACCCCATCCTGGTTGTGTGACTTTCCCAGCAATGGGAGGGCCACAAAGGACATGACATGGAAAAATTGTAACTTGATTTCCCCATGCTATACTTTCTAACCATGTGCAACAGGCTTTGTATATGGATAAAGCAGCACTGTTGTGATTAAGGATGGGTGCAGGATATGGCTTAACCCATATAGTGTCCCTGAGGGTAAACTGAGGAGTACCAGTATAGACTATATTGGATTACCTTCAGTAAACCGGGACGTACTTTTATAGACTATATTGGATTATTTACACTGAACTGAAAATACAAAGGTAGTGCCTGTATTTTTCCACAAGCAAAGCTATTATAGAGTTTGGGAGGGGTATTTTGACTTGGGAAACGCTGGGGTAGGAAAGTTAACTCCCACCACTGAGGGCTACTGTCCAAATTCAGTCTGAGCCACCTTCCAGCTGTTTTGAAGCAACACATCGGGGACTTTCCACGTCATGTCTGCTATGGTTTCAGTGCACACAAAGGCTTGCATTCAATATCTGACCTAGTTAGAGTAGACCCGTTGCAATTTATGGGATGTAATTTAGACATGACTAACTTAAGTCCCATTCATTTGAGTAGTTCTCGTCTAAGTTTCTGTTTGGGCATTGTTGAAGCTTATCACTGAATCATCCAAGGAATGGAGTAAACCCCTGGCCTGAAGGTGTGAAGGCTGAAGGATGGAAAGAGGACCTTCTCTATTCATGGGGCTTTTCCTCCCCATAGTCCAGAATGCTGATTATTCACCACATTTAAGCAGCATGCTTTGACAACACCCAAATAGGACTAACATGGGATTCAACCCAAATTTGTCAGATGGCACAGCTTTTGGGGTGGAGGCATAGTGACTGGAAGAATCTTGACTGAGTGCTTTCTGAGTGGCACATTGCTGTAAAAGGCACTGATATCCACTGAGCTCATTCTTGATCTGGCTTGGTACATATGGGAAAACTAAGCCAGGAAAGAATCTTTGGTTTGTTTTATGGCCTTCCCATTTTGGCCCCTGTTTGGGTATAATCACCTCAGGAACTGACATTCCCCTTCTCCCTCAGCCCTTGCAGCAACCTGGGAATATAATTATCCAATCAGAGAAAGTTGATTGAAATTTAGCCGTGTAAATTTATTGACATTCTATTCCAATTTGTTGCTCTTTCTCCTAGTCTGCAGACAGCATTTCAGTGCTGAATTATTTATTTGTAATCAGCACTTGTTTGACATAGAATTGGCATGCCACTTTATCTAAATGAACAAAGGATAGATTGATGGGGAAGTACATTTACATAATGAACATTTAATCCATTCCTCTGAGAAATGCTTTAGCATTACTTTATCTAAAAACTGCAAGCAAATGCTGCGCTCATACTTTTCTTCTTGGCTTTGACATCCAGGTGAAATTCTGTGTCTCTTAAATAAGAAGCAAAATATCACCTTTGAAAAAATAATAATTCCTTTCATTTTCATAAGTGCCTTTTACATGTATACTAAAACCACTTATATTACAGGTCTCAGTTTTGACATGTTTATACACAGGGATATTTATAATTGCATCTGTGTTCCATTGGGGGTGGTCTTGAAATTAGGTGGCTTAGGATTTTACCTCTGTAAAAACCTTTTTTTTTCTTCAAGGGTGGTGGGGCATTGGGCAAGTCCCAGTCTCTCAACTACCATCTGGAAATTATAAATTTTAAAGATCTTCACAGAATTCTTAGGAGGGCAAATACAATTAAAACAGTAAAGCAAGCGGCACACTGAAAGAAGCAATCTTATGCATGATTAAACAGAAATACTTTGACAACTTCCAGCATTTCCTGGCCAGCAGTACTGGCTAGAATATGCTTGGAGATATGTGACTTTTTCTGTCTAGACATGAATAGGACTGCACCCTAAATTGGTGTTGAAGTAATAATGTTTTCAGTAGTGTGGACACTTACACATCTCCAAGGAGAAGAACAATAAATTAGCACAAACTGACAAATGCTACACATTTAGAATAATATATGCTTTGCTAGTCACAAAGTCACATCCGACCCATCGTGACCCCATGGATAACATTACTCCAGGCCTTCCTGTCCTCCACCATCCCCCGGAGTCCACTTAAGCTCACACCAACTGCTTCAATGACTTCATCTAGCCAACTTGTTCTCTGCCGTCCCCTTCTTTTGCCATCAGTTGTTCCCAGCATTAGACTTTTCTCCAGGGAGTCCTTCCTTCTTATTAGGTAGCCAAAGTATTTGAGTTTCATTTTCAATATCTGGTCTTCTAAAGAGCAGTCAGGGTTGATCTCCTTTAAGACTGACTGGTTTGATTGCCTTGAGGTCCAAGGGACTCCTGGGAGTCTCCTCCAGCACCACAATTCAAAGGCTTCAATTCTTGGACGCTCAGCCTTCCTTATGGTCCAACTTTCACAGCCATACATTGCAACTGGGAAAACCATAGCCTTAACTATACACACTTTTGTCAGCAGCGTGATGTCTCTGCTTTTTAGTATGCTGTCTAGATTTATTTATTTATTTATTTATTTAGGGAACTTCTAAGCCGCCCCATTTACCCAAGTCTTGGGGCGGCTCACAATCATAAATAAATAACATAATATAAAACAATATAATTTAACAGTATAAATTAAGTCACCCTGGCCAAAGAATAAAATAAATAAATAATATTAACAATTAAAATAACGTTTGAATAAAAAGGTCTTCGCCTGGCACCAAAAACAAATAACAATGGCGCCAGGCAGACCTCTCTGGGGAGCGCATTCCATAGATTGGGTGCCACCGCAGAGAAAGCCCTCCTCCAAGTACTTACCCTCCTAATTTCCTTCACGGAGGGTTCCCGGAGAAGGGCTTCTCCCACTGATCTCAAGGGGCGGGCGGGCATATATGGACCATAGCTTTGGACCATATATTTACCATAGCTTTCCTCTCAAGAGCAAGCGTCTTTTAATTTCTTGGCTGCAGTCACCATCTGCAGTGATCTTGGAGCCCAGGAAAATAAAATCTGTCACTACCTCCATTTCTTCCCCATCTATTTGCGAGGAAGTGAGAGGACTGGATACCATGATCTTAGTTTTCTTAATGTTGAGTTTCAAGCCAACTTTTGCACTCTCTTCCTTCACCCACATCAAGAGGCTCTTTAGTTCCTCTTCACTTTCTGCCATGAGAGTGGCATCATTTGCATACCTGAGGTTGTTGATATTTCTCCCAGCAATCTTAATTCCAACTGGTGATTTGTCTAGCCCGCCTTTCGCTTGATGTGCTCTGCATATAAGTTAAATAGCCAGAGCTACATTATGCAGCCTTGCCATACTGCTTTCCCAGTTTTGAACCAATCAGAAGTTCCATCGCTCTAACATAAAAAGAAATACAGTGCATTTCGCCATGGTAGGGAAGGCCATCTACATGCCCACTGTGCATCCCTGCTGAGTCTGCTTCCCAAGAGCTAATGGTAGCTGGGTGAACTCAAGACCCCTGTTCTCCCTTGTCAGGAACCTGCATTTTTAACCTAGACTTGGACTGGACAGACCTTAAAATAAAAGATGTTTTTCAATAGAGGACTGTCTCCCGGCATTCCATGACGTAGAAGGCTATCCTGTATAGAGCTGGACATACAGATGTCCTAATTTTAGCATTTGTATCCCACCTTTTGTCCAGAGATCTGACAGATACATAGGCCACATGGAATAGTTTTATTGTTTAATTTAGTAATTAATTCAGTTATTCAGCTAAATTCTTTTTCCTTCACTCCCTTCCTCCCTCTCTCCCTCTCTCTCTATTAGTTGTAAGTGGTGGCTAATATCAAAAATTCGATTAGAATGTAGGTTTTTATGTTTTTTAAGACTCTCCACAGGAAGAAAAATTGCCGCCAAACACTCTGTGAAGAAAACAAGGCACTATAATTTATGTACTCATGAGCTACTATCTCATCTTACAAATAATCATACAGAATCACTTTGCTAGATTACAGTAATTTAGAGAACACAGAGAACTTTCTGTCTGGGATCTCCCACTCAGCTAATATTTGGGGATGTGTTTAGACTTCTGTCTTTAAAATACTAGAAGCTTGTGAATAGTGTAGTGCTGAAGAGCAGGTATTATGAGCCAAAAGGCCCACATTCAAACCCTCACCTGGAGGAATAATTCCTGTGAAATGAAGAGAATACTACAGGGCAACTTTACAGAGTCATTGTGACAATTACTGAGATAATACTGATGCTCTGCTTTGAGCATAGATGAAAGTATGTAATGCTATATAAAATAATGATAACTGTTATTATGAACTCTAATGACAATAGGTAGATAGTAGGAATCAACATTTTCTATAAATTCAAAATAGTCCTCTTTTTACTGGGAGAAACTATACTTATTGAATTTGGCCATTATGGGCAGATGGGAATTTATTCCTGTTCAGGATTTACCTACATACTGACAAATCTGATAAGGAAAAGTTGCAACATCTGGGGCAATTTTGCTGAGAAAAATGGAGACTAAGGGGAGTCATTTTTATTTCTCTTTCATAATACTAAAATGGGGTGGGGGGGTCATCCCATGAAGCTGATTGATGGGAAATTCGGGACAGATAAGAAGTACTTCTTCGCATAGCTCAACGATGGAATTCTCTTGCACAAGATGTAGTGATGGCCATAAATTTGGTGGATTTTAAAGGGGATTAGATAAATTCAGGCAGGATAAGGCCATCAATGGCTATTAACCTTGATAGCTATATGGAGTCTCCAGTATCAGAGGCACTCTGCCTGTGTGTGCCAATTGCTGTGGGACATGGGTAGTATGGTGCTCTTGCACTCAAGTTCTGTTGTGGGCTTCCCAAGACAGCTGGTTGGCCACTATGTGAAGAGTGACTCTTAAGGCATGGGGGACTGCTCCATATGTTGTTCTGTCTAGCTATGTTGATCTCCCACATTAATTGTTCAGCAAAGAAAGCACTGAAACTGCCAGTCCTAAAGATCACTGTGCCAATCCGGCCGCAAGAGCATCAGATATTCCTTCATCCAGCTTCTCCGATGCACATTGGCATTCTGCACAAGAATAACCATTACATTTTCATAAATGCTTTAACATTTTTCCCTCAGCTAAATTATAACCCTAAGGACAGCAAAGCTTATAATCCTGTCTTGGCAATGGTGCTTTCACTGTTGATTCAAGCTTCCTATTAAGAATAAAAAGGGTATTTTAATTGGACTTCAGCTAGAACAATTGTAAAACTTTATTATTTCAACAAGGCCTCCTTCAGGACTTGAAAGGAATAATAATATTCTCATTTGCAGCCAGATGCTTGCTATAGAATGCCATGGTAACCTTGTTCTCTTGATTTCATCTAGGCACTGCCCCAGAGCCTAATTTTCATGGAAGTGAGGCACTGCTAGATTTTGGATTACAGGAATCTTCCATTGTTAATTTTTCTTGGTTTTAAGACATAGATTGTGCCCACATACATAGCTGACCACAGCTTTCATTTTTCCCTTTCTTCCGGAAGATAATCTGGCCCTCCAGGGTTTCCCACAATGCCCTGCTCTACCCTTGCCCACATACCAGTCACTTGATGGTTTCCCATCTTTGGAGGCAGTTCTCCTTGAGGCCTACTGACTGGCGATAACTGAGCTATAACCTACAACATACTTGATTTTCTTGGTATATTTCTGATCCACCCTTTTTGCCTGTGGCACCATCCACCCCTGGAATGTGGCCCCTCAGACTGTCTGCAAAATTGAATTTGGCCCTCAGGCTGAAAGCAGAGCCCTACTCCACCCTGGAACATGTGTGCACTGACAAAGTGCCACAAAATGGCATTGTGATGTGACAGTTGGAGCAACATGCATATTCATCAAAAACATTGCGCAATGCTTACACAAAAGATAAGCCTAATGTAGTCAGAGGGTGGATCTGGATTTAGATCATGGATTTAGAGATGACCCATGGAAAATAACTAAATCTGGATCTAACCCATATGTATAATAACAATACTGCTTTTTTACAAGTGCATTGTCAATGCAAACTGTGTAACAGTAACGTAAAGGTATGGGGGGGGTGGAGATGCCAACAGGAATCTTCAGGGTGGGAACGCTGCATCAAATTATACAAATGCTAATTCTGGGAATAATTTTTCATAAACTCTTCTGTAATTAAGGAAGAAGAGAATACAGGGTAGAGTAGACAATGAAGGAATGGGACATGGAGAACCATTCCTCTCAAGCTTTGGTTAAAGCTTTTATTAGCTGTACAAGACTTGTAAAGTAGTGTTTATATATTGGTAGCCCTAGTTGGTCATATGATATTGACAAAAAGGATTGTGAGCACATTTAGGTAGAGGCCTCTGTCACTGGATGGCAACACACATGGCAAGCAAGGCCATTGCCATCCAATCGCAAGGCAGCGTACATGAATATAGAAGTGCATGTGTAGAACTCCATCCACAAGGACAGGGACCTTGCTCAGTTCACAGTTCCAGCCAACACAGGGAGCTTTAGGTATACACATCTGTCTTTTTGTGGACCAAACTGCTGCCAAACATCAGAAGAACATGGCTGATGCCCATAAATGTCCACAGAAAACCGATATGTTCTCATTAACATACCCTTGAGTAGACACTGCCAGATTAAGGCTCATCTCATGCTGATGAAAACATGGATGCGTTCAGGCAGGGTAGAATTAAAGCCATAACAGAAATCACATTTGCAGTTGCTAGATGCTCAAGGCTGAGGCTCAGTGGTGGTAAATTATTTAAGGCATCCTTTGAACAGATGACTCAGGCCACACATATGATCCATCTTTGTGCACATGCTTTGAACATTATTTTATGCAAGAATATTGAAGGATGATTTTCCGGGAGAGAGCAAGGAAAAAGTGTCCATTTCTCTGCACAATGCTGGTGAGCTGGCGTATTGTACAATCTGTTCAATGTAAGTGAGTTTCCTTTTCAACTCAGAGGCATTTGAATTTCCAAAATGGATTTTAACAATACCCATTTCCAGAGCCAGAATTACTGAGAAAAGTCTGAGCAAAGATGAAGAGAGGGTTTGAGGTAATGTGTGGTCGGCAACATGAAGGAACCAAAAAAGGATCATGATAGACATTAGGCCATGAGCTCAATAGAACATGCAAATCTGAGAACACAACAATGGAACTCAAATTGCTGAGGACATCAAACCATGGATCAAGGCACAATGAACTGGAGAGGTAGTCTGGCTGAAAAACACCAGGTACTGGAAGAGAAGATGTGTATGGGAAATTTCTTCCAGTTCATCCTGTAGCACCATTTACCTACAGCCCACCAGAAGCAAACACAGACCCCAAAGCAATTTATGATTGAAGTCTGCACATTTATGAGCATATAATATGATTCATGGGAGATGATATGTTTGAAAAATGCATGCATTTGGAGAATGCATTCAATAGAAATGTGTGCATAGACAATGGATGAAACTAAGTGTATATCCAAAAAAGCATACGATGTATTTGCTGAGGAAAATCCCCTTGAAAATACTTGTGATTTTTCTTACAAAAAACAAACAAACCAAAGCACACTTGCAATATAGGAAATTTAGAGAACCTATTTGACAGTGATCAAATTTCTCTGATTCACCCACAGAGAAACCAAGTAATGGAGAAAGATATTTTCAGGCAGGTAATCAAATTCCCAAGTCTGTCCTTGGTATTTTGGCAAGACAGTACTAATTTAACCAATTCATCGTAATAGTAAGGACAATGAAACTAGTGTAAGGGGCAATACCCTTTGCATCTCTTTTGGCAAGGTGACAGTACTGTTTTCAAAGGAGCTCAGTCTCCAGTTAGGAATGTAAGTGAAGGAGTCCAAACTGGGAAATTATCTTATCCAGGCAGATGATATAAACTCTCGTTTTGAAAACTGGTATATTAATGAAACCTGCAGTCTTCTAGTTCTCAACTAGAAAAAATATATTTCAGAAGGATTTTTAGAGAGTAGGTGAATTGAGACATCACTCCAAGAGGGGTCTAGTGTGCTTGATTGTGTGTGCGTGTGTGAGTGCGTGCGTGCATGTGTTCTGTCCCAAATCCAACTACAAGGATAGGTATATCCTTGCAATTAGGAAAATCAAAGATTTGTCATGTTTTCTCTCCAGAGCTCATAGACGCTTTTGTGTTTTTCTCATTTATCAAAGTTGTAATGTGCCAAGAGGCCATGAAATAGCTGCAGGAGCATTTGTGTGGGAGATCCACTTTCTCACAAGCTTTTGCTTTCTGCTGTACAAATCAAATATCCCCCTTGAAATTCTTGCATGGTCTGAACATTTCCGGGGGAGGGAATTTAAAAAGCACAATGGGATAGATGATCTGGCAACTTTCGCTGGAATATTCCCTTTTCACTCTCTTGCTCTTTTGCAATCCTGCCCCATCTGGGCTCCTGCAAACTCTGTTGGTGGATTTTGAAGACCCCTGAAGATCATTTCTAAGCCTGGCTCAGGACAGCACCACTGTTCCTCCTAATTCTAGGTAAGTATGCATAAGATGGCATTACATACATCTCAGCCATTTTCACTCAGCAGTAAATGCCTTTCAGAAGATAACTGTGATAAAGAAGTTGCAAATATATTTTCATTTAATAAAAGAATATTTTTGAAAATATTGTCTATAGGATGCTGGTAGGGGAATTCCTTCTTCTAGCATCCATACTCCCAATGTTTGCCTTTGTTTTCTAAGAATGGCATTTTCTTGGTTAGTTGTCTTTTAGGAATTCTGCAGCAATTCTTTCATTTTCAGTCAATCTCAGCCATGCTGAATTAATAAGAGCAATGTACCTACTTTCCAGGAATGTCATTAAAACCTCCTCTCTACCCCTCCCTCTACCCATTGCCTGAAGCATTCAAGAGAGAGAGAGAGAGAGAGAGAATGCTGAAATTCTTTCCTGTTCTGTTTGATTCTGCAAGGAAAAACACTATAATTTGATGCCCTCATCACCATATTTGCTTTGATCAAAGTGGAAGAAAATATATCTTTGTTTTATGATCTTAGCCTGTGATAATCTATGGTTTCTTTTGCAGGCCTCAAGAATCTACTGCTGAAATAATTACCCAAGCTAGGGGCAAAAAAAAAAAAAAAAAGAAAGAAAGAAAAAAATGTCTCTGGCTTTGGCTGAGGATTGCAAATGTTCCAAACCAGTCTAGCTCCAAATGGAGATAATTGTAAGGTAAAAGATGTGTCGGGTTGCAACAGGTTTCACACATTTCTCCTGAAAGAAGGCTGAATGTGTGTTTCAGATTTTTATTTGTATTCACATTTCACACATGCTCACAGCAGGAGATTCCCTGGTTTTCCGCATAATACCTGAATCATCTAAAACCCCTGAAATAATTATTTTAAAAAGTAGCTCAGGGACGAGTTTGCCAGATCCCATTCTGGCCTATTTGCTGCTAATAGATAATTAAATATTAATAAAACGTTATAGTCAGATAACATGATTAATGTTTAGCCAAACTACCAAAAAGTACAGATGTCAAAACACAGATGGCATCTGAATGTACAGGGCAAAAGCCATGGGTCAATCCAAACATCTCCATTAACTCCACTATGCTTATGGAATTCTACAAAGAACCAATATATTGAATTCAAGTTCAAGGAACATTATATGGATACAATCAGAAACTCGTGGACTATGGAATAGGCTTCCATGAGATGTGGTTAAGTCCCATTGGTGAGGGTGTTCAAGGATAGGCTGGACATGCACATGGTAGGCATGTCATAAGCAGAGCCGGCTGGAGCTGGCAGTCAGACTAGATGGCCTGGGATACTCCTTCTGACTTGCTCTGTTTCTGTTTCTACCTCACATATTCCACACAAATACACTACAACAGTGATGACTAACCTTTTAGAGAACAAGTGCCCAAACTGCAACCCAAAACCCACTTATGTATTGCAAAGTGCCGACACTGCAATTAAACCTGAATACTGAGGTTTTAGTTTAGAAAAAACTCACACCCAGTCCAAGCAAATACATACATACATACATACATACATACATACATACATACATATCCTTGGCAGCACACTGACCAGCCATGCAAAAGCTCAGATGAGTCACGGCTCGTGACATCATTGCCTGGCACCGCTACTCCTTTCTGAGCATGCGCATGACCCTATGTGCGTTGTTATCCGATGCTCGGCTGCTGGGGCGATACTGGGGCAACTTGGCTCACATGCCAACAGAGAGGGCTCCGCATGCCCGCTGTGGCACATGTGCCATAGCTTCACCACCACTGCACTACAGCATTTCTTTGAGGACACTCTGTGGCCTGGTTCACTCGAGCCTCCTTCTCTTGCTATACAAGGTAAGGGGAGATTAGGACCAAATCTTTTTCTTTTTCTCTCCCAGTCCCCTTGTTCTTTGGTGTCTTTTATATCATAAGCCAAAGGGCAGAGACTGATTTATTAATCTCTGTAAGCCACTCTGAGAGCCTTTTTTTTCAGGTGAAGGGCAGGGTAAAATTACTGTAAATAAACAAACTCAACCCAGAGTTGACGTGCCTGTCCTGCAACTAAGACTGCCAGTCCTCTGCCCTCAGTACACAATGCATGTTTGCACAGAGCCTCCAATTATACAACCCAACATACCCAAGCAAAAATTATACAGCAGTTACCCCAGATTTTATGTGAATAATGCCAAAATCGGTCAAGTACTTCTGTGTGATTTTGCCCCATGGATATCCAGCTGGCCCAGAGATAAGGTGGTAGGACACAATGATTTGTGCTCACCACATGTAGCCTCTACATGTAAACACTTGCCCAGACTATACCTGCATCAGCTTTGTGTCAATTGTTGCCTAACTGAAGCCCTCTACACACTACACTTTTCTGGCAAATCCTGACATTGGCTTTTGTCTAGATCTGCCATGGAAATTAATAGGCTCCACCATTCTTAATATTGGTCGTATCATGCCCAAGCTTTCTAGCCCTGCCATTGAACTAAAAATAAAAAAGAATATGCTGGAAGTATAAAAAGAATACCCTATAAAAAGATTCCCCAAATCTTTTTTAAAATATAAGTTTAACTGACATGTATGTAAGTGGTGCACTATGATTCTTAGTTAAACTTGGTTTGTAATAAGAAAATTTGACCAAAACATTTTTGAGGCCGTGAAAACTGGGAATCTTTTCCCTCTCCAAATCTAGTGACGGCAGAGGACCTTGATTTCTATCCACCCGCAGGACCACATGAACTTGGTCCGTCTGTAGTGGTTTCTGTACCTAGTCCAAAAGCAATCAAGATTCATTTAGCTACCCCTGATCCTCATTTTGTTTTACATTTTTCCAGTTTTTTAGTTGACGAGGATTTTCTGTTGACCCTGTCTTAACTTGCAATATGAAAAGTGTCCAGAGAATGTTTAAACTATTTGTTTCTTTAACACAGAATGAATATATAGACTTTGATAGATAGGGTTTCACCAAGCACAGATTTACAAAAAGTTATGAAGTGCTGATTATTTCATAGATGATCGCTTGTGAAAAATGCAAAAGGAAGGAACAAGCAGTTCCAGTAAAGTTGAGGAATGCAATGTGTCTCATTCCATTCATTAGCACAGATTGATGGCCAAGTCAAAGCAGTGTTCTCCATTCAAGCTTGAAGCGCTAGCCTTGCAATATGTAAATAATTATTAAAGTGAAAGAGTTACATGTTTTTAATTAGCACAGTGATCCTTTAAAATGTATGAGTGAGCTCTTTTACATCCTCTAATTTGAGCTTTCTTTATAAGATGAATTGGTGGTAAGAACTTCACTTTTTTACAGACAGCTGGCATGGTAGTTCAGACCTCTTTAAAGAAGTTGCACGTACATTTGAAATGTCTTCTTTCTGAGGCCAGAAGCCTGGTGCTCATTTCAGAATGCAGTACTGTGAGAAGTTCTCCAATGTCACACCCATTAAAAACAATGGAACCTGAAAAGTGCTTTCTGGCGGATCATGCTCTCTGTTGTATATTCCACATTCAACACCTGCCCAAGTCATGACTGCAAATCCAGTTGGCCACAAACGAACACTTATAACGAAGCTATGAAAGGAACTGCAATAGTTGGGTATGGTGGTATTCCAAGACTTTGATGTTGCAGGGTGTCCTCAAGCATGTATCTTATCATCCCTGTGATATTTACACTTACTCAGAAGGAAAGAACATGTAGCTCTCTGTCTTCTTTTATTTCGCTAAAGTGAGTAGGCTGGTCCACCAACTGGATTAAAAGTACTGTATTCAGGATGGGGAGACTGAATCCTTCTCTCCTGAAATTTCTCTGTGCAATCAAAGTTATTAATTATTGTGAATAATTATTAATAATAACATTATTATTATGTAGTAGAATGTTAAAGGGATAGTATAATATTAAAGGGATAAAGAAGTCCATTGTCAGCAAGAATGGAGAGAGATTGGATGGTCACTTAACTTTATGAGTGGTTGAGGGTTCTCTATTTCTTCTTTCTTTTTAAAGCTAAGAAAGAAAGAGGGAGGGAGGGAGACAAACCCTTCACATCTCACAGCAGAAGGAGAAGCTCTCTTTTTCCTGGTATATGTCAGGGGTCATGGCATGTCACTTTACATTGTGTTGCTCCCGTGGCATTTCTGGGTTGGCGTGTTGCTTTCAAGGTATTCCAGGAAATGCAGCAATGGGCCTGGTGCCTTTGGATGCAGTATAGGCCTTTTCTTAATTGGAAAAAAAGCAAAAGGAAACACCTTGGTGAGCTCATAAGGTTGCATGCATTAAGTGGTATTCCTGCAATAAAATCCCCCCCCCCCCGAGAGCACTCCGTACAAAATCGGGTGTTATTTCTCCTTTTCATGAGCAGGTGGGCAATATTTTCAGGAAACTTGGGAGATTGAATTTCCACCCAGTCATGTTAAATAAATAAATAGATCCATGAGCTCTTTTTCCTCAGTAAAACTTCTCCACAACTCTGCACATGACAAACATTTACACTTGAGCATGTCTTCTGTTTCAGCAGGGATGCTCTTAGTCCACATCTTCTCATGTCAGTTTGAATTTGCATATTTATGCACTTAAAGGAAATTTTCACTCTAAAGAAAGGAGAGGAAAGGGCTCTTCTCCAAACATCCAGAGAGGGTGGCTTCTAACAGCCATATGGCTCAGGGGCTTCTCTGTTGCCCTAGGGTGTCCTTTGTTTGCCTCAATCCAGAACAAACTGGAATGACTGGTTCTCAGGTGGGAGGCATTTAAAATATGTAAAACATTCAAATGATGCTTAGAGCACTTTGCATTAAGCAATCTGAAAGTCTCTAATTAATGTTTTTAATGAACCACTTCAAGTGTAATCCCACTAACATTTAAGACTCTAGATAACTAGAGAAATACAAGTTGAAAATGAAATGGTATGAAAGGTGGCACTCCCACCAGGTTTGTTAGCTTCAGCATCTCTCAATTCCCTCATTTCTACCATCAGCTCAAAGCAATGACCTCTGCCCACCACAAGTTCCTGGAATACTCCTCTACTAGGGAAATTTGAAGATTTTGTTCAGTCTGCATATTTCAGAAGATTGATCTAATTCACACCTCCTGGACTGATAAGCAGATCAAAATTCTCCAGATTGTGCCCTTCAAATTGCAATGAGCAGCTGAAAAGGCTATTTTAAAGGAATAGCCTTTTATAGATAAACATACAGTATGTACGCTATAAGTAAATGTACACAAAAATGTGCGATTTGGTAAAATATTCATAATTTAAATATGAGTATGTGTGTGTATTGTTTTCTAATTGGAGCACAGTATGGAAACAAGACAGAACACACTTAATGTTTGAACACAAGTGAGATTGACATGCACCAAATAGACTGTCCCCCTCTCTTATTTGCAGTAAGCTCTTCCTACATTTCAAAAGGTATCTGTTTATTTGGTGATAGCAAATGTTCATCATTGTCTAGCTGGAAGACTGATTGTTACAAGGGAAACCTCATTCTCTGAGTTTATGACCACATGTCACTATTCTTCAAGCACATCAATTCTGGCTATTTTGTGATAATACAAAAAATATACAAGTAAACAAAACAAATATTTGCGTGTTTTACATACAGGAGGTCTAAATGACCATCCCTGGCATTTTCAGGTATGACTGGGAAACTTCCTTGCCTGAAATCTGAGAGAACTCCCCTGAGGTAGATCACAATGATCTCTAGCTGACAAGGCAACAACCTGGAAGAGCTCTGCTTTGACTTAGCCATCCCCTAAATCTGTCCAAATCAGCCTAATGCAGTTCATGATTCAGCCAATTCCAAAGTTGTCTGAACTTCTGATTCAGGTTTTCAGTGGATAGAAAGCTGGAAACAGTGTGCCTGAAAAACTAATGATTGCAGACCTTGGACCACTGGTAGTCAGCTTGCAGTGTTTATTCTGTTGGAGTATGGATTGATCTGGATGAAACTTTGTTAAGTGACTGGAAGGGAAGCTATGATGAAGCTTTGTGGACACAATGAATAAACTCTGAAGCAACTACGAGCAAAATTTCTTTAGCCATCCAGTGTGAGGTTCAGATAACTAAGCTTCTAATGTAAGGTTTTGACAGGGCTATCAATGTAATATTTTTTAAACACAGACCTTCCAAAAATCACAGCACTGTGTGATAAGATATTCCAGCCTGAAACATAATCTATTTCAGGAGTGGCCTTTCAGTGTTTATTTTACAGGATTTTTTTTCTCCCTACAAGCTAAATAAATGTTATATAATCAAAATTGGCAGAAGGCCTGGGTATCATTCAGTATTTGACAAACCCTGCCCTGGATCAATGTGATATTAGAATGGGCTAGAGAAAACACACCCACATCTGCGTCCCCAAAAGTCCCCAAACATCGACAGGCCAGAAATAGGGGCAAGTGCAATGGTGGCTCCAAGTTTTTAATATTAGTATTAATAAAACTATTATTTTAATGGGTTCTCTTCCTTAGTGAGCTTATCTTCTTACACTTATCATCACTAGCTACTATTGTTCTCCATCCTCTTTTTTAGCATTGCTGTCCCTTGCTTACCTGATGAGCACAGAGCCAGTGAGCCAGCAGGCAGTGTCTTCTCCTCTTCAGCACCACCATTGTTTGGGTCAGAATGTGAGGGAGGTGAAGAAGCGGGTTGCACTCAGAGGTAGAATACGCTCAGAGGATTCTTGTCAGTGGGCCCCTGCTGTAGTGTTGCGTCTTAGCATGTGCCCAACCACACCTACCCTTGTAGCTAGTTCTGGACAGGTGGCCCTCTCTGACACCTGTAAAGGTGTCCTGGTGACACTTGTTTGCTGGGCCAATGAAGCAATCCTCTCTTCCAGATGGCAGTGGTGGGAACAGCCAGGTTCATCAGATTGACTGGAACTTTTATGAAGTACACAGTCTAAGTGATCATGGGAATTCTGCTTCTAAAAAAGCTTCCACAGCCAGAAGAAGTACATACATCTAACTTATGTCTTGACAAATTTACATCGTGAAGCTTGCTACAAAAGCATTCGTTTTTCTTAATGCTCCTTTCAGTAAGAAATGGTAATGAAGAGGTATTTCACCTGTTGGTAAGGATGAGGAATGAGCTACAGTGTATCTTCCCTGATGCATAATCTCTGGCAATGAACCAGAACTTTCATTTTGTCACTGTCATACCCTAATATCACACAAGAAGCCACATTTACAGCCTTACCTATTCAACTCATCCGTTTCCTCTCAAAAGGGTTGCTGACACAGTTTATGGGAAATGTTTAATGTTGAGCCACACATTAAGCTGCACAGATTTCCCAGTTGAAAGTTCCCAGTCGTTCCTGTTCTGTCAGGGGCTCCCCCCACCAATTTCCTTTCTGATTTTAATAGAGATGCCAGTGATGTTCTCTTGAGCCAGGCTCAGACAGGAATTCTGGAGGCATATAATATCCTGACACAAGTGAGATGCAACATTGAATGCCTCAGCATATTTCTTTGGCTTGGATCAAAATGCAAGCTGGAGAAAACATTCCGGCTTCTACCCCATTCCCTCATATCCTCAGGAACCCTTGCAATTCCTACCCCCCTCCACCCCAACCTAGTCAACATCCTTTCTTAGATACTTGGCTGAATGAGAGTGTAACTGTCACCTGCCAGCATAATATATCCACCCTATTTATCCTGAATCTCTCTATTTCCAGCAGAACAAGAGAAGCCAAGAACCATCTCTCTCTCTCTCTCTCTCTCTCTCTCTGTCTCACACACACACACACACACACACACACACAGAGGTATATATAAAAACAGACACTGAAAACTCATACTTAAAAAAATACTTGCTGTTCAATAAAAAGAAACATTTCCAGGAAGCCAATCTATCCCAGTTACACTCTTACCTGTAATCCAAAGGGAGAAAGTCTGTTAAATGCACTACTTAATATAAATGTGCTGTGGTTTTCATCCCTTTGTTTCTTTGTCGTTCTATCTGGAAAAATAATAAATTCTAAAAAATAAAAATACATCTCAGAGACTTTATCTTCACCACAAGCAGACATTGGTTTTTATCCTAGTTATTAGCTGTCGTTTTCCTCTAAAGGATCTTGGGAACTGAATTGTAATTCAGTGGAGAGACAGATAATTTTCGGTTAAAAATCTTTATCCCCTGTGGCCTCTCCAAACAGTATTTCCTGGTGGAACTAGGAATGAGGACCAAACCAGTTTACAGTTGTAGATATCCTTCCTAGTAGCTAGGAACAATAACACTCTGACAATAACATCAAAGATTTGTTCCACAGAGTTAGTGCTAAAGGAAGTCAAGGATTAGAGAATGACTCATGTTATCTCCTCCTTTAGGCCCATTCATTGCTTAAATCTCTATACTGGCTCAGGTCCAAATTATTACTGAAATGTATATATCTGTAGTTGGATGTATGTGCCCTTAGTGTCATGTTTAATCCAGCCCTGCCATCACAGCTGACAACTGAACAAAGCAGCTTGGGGCATGCAATGCCACCATTGCCTTTATGATGCTCTCCAGAGTTAAGATGCCCCTGGATTATTGTTTCTATAGAGCAACCTGAGCTCATCATGAAAGAAGCAAAGGGGAATCCAAGCACTTTAAACTCTGGTGTGCTCTGCTCACCACAGAATGCTTATTGTTCCAAAAGGAGTTTCTGCAAGAATTAGTTGTACTTTCTGTAACCCATGCTTACAGATATTCATTTCTACTTCCTTCGTTTTCTTGTCACCAGCACTGAAGAGAATACAGTTTTGTAAGGCAGCTCTTTGAGGGCCCTTATGGCACAAGTACCACTGATATCTTTCATTTATTTCCAGGACCATTTTTTACCTTTCTTTTCATGTAGTTCCTTTCAGTAGCTTAACAAATTCATGATATGTTTCCTACACCTTACCCAGGCCTTGGACTCCGCAACGCTTCACCTAAAGTGGACAACTGAAACTCATCAGCTGTATGGAGGACTTGTACCTGATGGAAATGAAACTGCTAGATGGAGCCATACAGCTGCCTACAGCATTGAACTATTTGTGGGGATGTGGCTAGCATTGTGATCAGGACCGGCACTTCAAATCCACTAGCGCACTAATAATAGGACTTCCTTGTAGCAATTGCCGGATGACTTTCTATTTGTTCTGGAGGATATCTCAAAGTGAATGGCTTTCTTCCAATGATCTCCAGGTCAAATGCATGGGTAGCCAGTTATCCCATTTACTCTCACAACAACCCAGTGAGGTAGGCTGAAACCATGTACCTTCTCCAACAACAGCAACAATATTTGTTACTCAGGGAGTTTTGGTGAGGTCTGTGGAGAACGTGCGCATCAAAAATGTGATCCGCAATGTACTCCTCAGTTCAAAAAGCTTCATGGCTGAGTAGAAACTGGAATATGAGTTTCCACCATCCAAGCCCGAAGTTGAGCGTGCTGCTGGTAGATGCAGTTCTTGCGGATATATTTAGAAGTATACAGTTCAAAAACAGTGAGAGCTAGTGTGGTGTGGTCATCAGAGTGCTGGACTAGGAACCTGGGAAATCTGGTTCTGGTCCCCACTTAACCATGAAGCTCACTGAGTGAGCTTTGGACAAGACACTCACTTTCAGTCTAATCTACCTTATGGGGTTGTTGATATGAGCATAACATTGAGTGGAGGACTGTGCAAGCCGCTTGGTTTCCTTGCAAGGGGGAAAACGGTGGGCTATAAAAGCGATGTAATAATATGGATATTATAATAATAGGGAACTGCAGCACAAAATGCCAGCCTGGTCTATTAAAGCTGACAAGGTTGTAAGACTTGTAGCTTTGCATCATAAGCATATACTGAATGAGTAAAGAGCTCATTATTAAAATGAAATGAATAAGCAGGCACTTTGGAAACATTCCTTTGACCTCATTGTATATTTGTAATATTATTCATTTGGTGAAATCCTTCTGACTGTAATATTTCAATGCAGATGCTCAGAGCTTTAGCATAGTATGTCGGCTGATCCATTATGCATGGTACCTAGGCAGAAGGAGCCTGAACAAATACGACCCCGCATTCTTTTCAGTGGTTGTTGATGTTGCTGACATTAGAACCATTTAATTGGCCTCCAGGCACATGATTAGATAGACAGTAAGTACAGCTGACCAGCCTATACATAATTAGAAAACAGCAAGGTGAGTTCGCATTGGTTTAATCTCATTTCATCCCTGAGGCTTTATCACCATTTGGCCTAGTTCCCTTTATCCATTCCAAGATGATAACAGCTTTATTTGGCAGTGAATTAAAGAGCCAAATAGATTTGTGTCAGTATATAGGTCACATACAACTAGCACATTTTATATGCTGCTGTCTGCCAACATGGATTTAAAAAAAAACACTTGGAGGTGGTCAAAGGAAAGGGGAAATAAGACTGCAGAGAGTTAACCCAATAGCTTTGTCTGTGGATGGTCATGGGATAATATTAGAAGGAATTTAATTAGGCACTTCCTAGCTGAGCAATCCTTTAGCTTCCCTACAAACCTCCAGAAATGTTTGTATCCTTGCATTTGCTCTTGACTGAAAGAAGCAGTTAAAGAAAGTGAGACATGCAAATAAGTTTGCTTCGATCATTCATAAAGGACAAACAGTTCAGTCTCTCTTGACATGCAATTTGTATTATTTTGTCATGGGATGATGCTGATGATGCTGATGATGACGACAATTACTGAAGGGCCTTGCTGTACCAGACCAAAGTCCATCTAGTCTAGCATTTTGTTCCCAGAATCCACAAAGAGAACTCCAGTGCAATAACACTTCTTCTTCTCCTTGTCCTTGAATGTTTGGAGCCCAGCACAGAGAAGCAGGAAACTCGAAACACAGAGCAGAGTATATTTCAGGCATAAAAATCTCTCTCTCTGTCTTTCCATCCATCCATCCATCCACCCACCCACCCACCCACCCACCATTGAAGAAATGGCCCAAGATATACTGCTGCCTGGACTGAAGGTAACACACAGAAGCCAAGCTTTCCGCTAGCTGAAGCTTCCTTCAGCACTGATGGTGGCACAGCATCCTCCAGGATGCGTGATGGTAACAGACTCACTTTGGGGGTGCAGACCAGGTCATCTGGCACACACTCCTCTGTCCTCCAACAATTCACCACTGCTTGCCGACCCCCAGTGTCTGCTGCCTGAGGTGGTTCACGTCACCCTGTGTAATGAAAAGGCTAGCCCTGCACCTGCCCATCCCTATTCTCACATTCTGTCACAGTGAGCATGCCCAAGAAATCCTGTCTTAGACTCAGCTGGCAAAAGGCCAAGTACTGAAGTCATCATGGACAGTGGACAACTTTTGCTTTGATCATATTGATGCTCCTGAATAGATCCTTTTATTCTTTTCTTCACAAAAATGAATGGATATTATCTACTATGTGAAAAGGAAACAAACACACTCCAAAACTCTATGATAAGGCCATATCATAGAGCCAATCAGCATTTTGGATAAGCCTGAGTTACAGTATCGTGAAAGAAGAAATATGTCTCCCTATCTTCTTTATCATACCCACCTACCCCTCTTATTCGCCTTATATATCCCTAAACTAACCCCCCCAAAAAGCTGGGATAGAGTCAAATAGGACCCTGGATGGCCCAGCCCTCACATAGGCCCATCACAGGGGTGCAGAGCACAAAGTGCATATTACACAAAGGGGACTGCCTTTATGCAGACCCTCCAATCACAATTTCATAGTCCCATATTAAAGACATTTGTTTTGTTAATTCTATAGAAGCACCAATAAACATAATCATAATTATGATAGTCCCTAATATTCATGAGGTTCAGCTTTGCCTTACTACTCAAGAGAGAAAGAGAGAGAACACAAAAATCTCATCATAGCCAGACAAAACCAGCCCTTCCAAATGAGGATTTCTAACCACTAGAGGTGATCAGCAAGATCCCCCAGGTTCAGTGGACACCCCAAGTAAAATGAGCTTCTTCCCTGCCCCCAAGAATTCTGGATCACCTGAAGGCCACCTTCAACTTCTTGTGAACCCCCTAACAAGATCCCTGTCATTATTACATCCAGTGCTTAAGGAATCCTAGGATAGTTCATTTCCAAGGCACCTTCCATCCCTATAGGGATGTGCCACACTCATTCCATTCAAACTCAGGGGACTTTCTGGGTATTTCCAACCCACTGCTCCAAAGCAGGCTGAGTTTGGTGGTGGTGAGGAGGGGCCAACTTCCACAAAATTGCTCAAAATATTTGCACGATTCTGGAACCTAGAACTACATATGTCCAGCATAATTTACACGAACTGGATATATTTGCAGAAATTGTACAAACTGGAGCCAACAGGTTAGATCCAAGTAATTTGTGGTGGTGTTCTTGTTCTGACATTTGTCATGAGAAGTGGGGAAGTGTGCTCATCTCACTGCAATGCATGCATTTCACATTTGCCACCCTGAATTTTCTATTAATTTAAGATTTGTGCAAAATTCAGGCTTCTGCACCACAAGTTTGCACATTTGTGCAATTTACACAAATAGTGCACATTGTGGAGTCTAGGTCTGAATTTTGTGTAAATTTCAATAGCTTTTATTTTAATATTTGCTACTCACAGCCCATTTTAAAAACAGATGTCTGCATGCTCTTCTGACACATAAGAAAACTGAGCTGGCACCAGGGCAGGATTGATAGAATAGAATCCACATAGCCAGGTTAAGAAAATCTATTGGGTTTTCATCCCCTATCAAATTCCTTGCACATTCCTGCATCCATACTATGGACTCAGACATGCTGTGAAAATTACTATACAAGGTGCTGCCATTAAAGTATTCAGGGTATTAGACAGATAAGGAATGAACGCATTGCATACAGTTGGATTATAGGTTCTTCTGAAGACCATTTTGGGAACCAGAACATGCACCATTGAGAGTACAATTGGTTCATATTATATCAAACTTTCACATAGTTTGTAAAATAGACCACCATGTTCAAACAGCTGGGAGGGGATGGTAAAAATGCATTATAATGACTATTCTGTATTACTAAATCGCCTCTCACTAAAAAATTGACCAAGAATCAAGGGTGAATATTTTATAGGAGCACTGTAGAACATTTTTTCATGCTCAGTTTTTTTTTTTTTTTTATTTCTGTTTCCTGTTAATCATTGGCTGTCTGGATTGTAACATTAGAAGGAGACAAGCAAAATAATTGACTGTTTCAGTGTTTTCTTGAAGAATGATAGAAAAGTATATAAATAATAGTAAAATCCTATATGTGTATAGTGAGGGGTAAGCCACTTTAAGTTCAATGGGGGCTACTCCCAGGTAGCTGATCAGATTGTAGCCTTCTGTTTCAATCCTATGGGGCTGAGGAACTTCAGTGGTGGTGCTATCACCACTTCCTCAGCTCTGGGGTCCCACTGTGGCTATAGTGGGAAGTTAGTGTCCCATTCTTTCAATTTTTCCTGTCCTACTTCAGTGTGAATGGGATAACTACATTAGCATTACTGTTGATGCATTTCAGGGGTGCTTTGGGAAAGATATTGGGAAACATCGGAGGGGCTGTGGCTCAGCCATGGACCACAAGCTTTGTGTGCAGAAGGTCCCAGGTTCAAGCCCTGGTACCTCCAGGTAAGCCTAAGAAAAATTCCCACATGAAATGCTGGTGAGCTGGTGCCATGCTGGGCTAGGTGGGCTATCAGTCTGACTTAGCATGCATAGTGCCAACATGTGCCATTTTCTAGCCACTACTGCAGGTAGGATACTACCAGTGGGACCGCCACTCCTCCAGAGCATTCTTCAAGTGCCATTTTGCCATAGCTCCAGTGGCAATGCAGCTATGTCAGTAGTAGGGTTCTCTCTCTGCCAAGAAACAGCATGTGCATAAGGATGTACAAGATGCGTGTGTATACTCATCACAGGAAAATGTCTTGTTTGAAATCCCAAACACAATGAGGATCATCTGGCGCACTGGGGGAAGGGAGGTGGAATTCACAATTTCTGGAACTTGGTGTTTGCATTTGGAAAATTGACTTTAAAATTTGCACACTTTAAAGAGGCACAAGAAAAAGGGGGGCTGCCTGCAAGTCCTGTGTGTGGGCTAGCCAGAGGGATCCATGAATAACAGGATGCTCAGCCTGGTAGAGCTTTCCGTATGTTTCCCTTATGTGAGACATTTCAATGCATCTATTTACTATGCTCTAGTTTAACTTTCCCCAACCCGGTGCCTTCTGGATGGCTTGGACCTCAACTCCTCTCAGCCACCTGCCTATGTGGCCAATAATCAAGAACGCTGGGAGTGCCAGTCCCAAATATCCAACAGATACCAGGTTGGGGATAGCTGCTTTTGAAGCATGAATCTGCTTTTGCCCATTTGTATGATGGACAGATATCAAATGGTTGCAAAAGAGGGTAGCAATGAGACGGGACGGACCCACCCAACCACTGCTGGCTCGTGCAGAAAATTAGTTTTGCTGACAGATGCATTTTGTCAGATGGAGCTATGGTCTCTCCCCCATGGTTTCTCCTGATTTCAGCTACTTGCTCCTGTTTCCTTCACTTAAACATTCACATTAGCAGTGTGAGTCATTGATATCACCATGAACCCCTGCCACTAGGAGTAAGTAAACCAAGCACCCATTCCCATTTCTGAAACCCGAAGATGCTGTGATTGGCTAATAAATGAATGATGTCTGAAGAGCTACATCTCAGCCTGCTCCAATTTATCCTTTAAAAAAGACAGAGGGGGGAGGGAAGCACCACTAGACCGCATATTTAAGTTATCCAAGCATTAAAGCCAACCACCTAAAGTAAATTACAGATCACCTTTAAATCCTGTAGAACTTTACGCCTATTTACAGCTTGGATTTACTTATGTTTAGAGAAAAAATACAGTTTGGCAAATCCTCCCTGAAGTTACAAATCACACGTAATACAATATTTACTTTCTAAATGTCATGTTTAAGGAAGCATTTCTGGTTCAGCATGGTGGTTGAATCCAATATCTGGCAAATCCTTGGGAACCAGGATAGAGAAATAGGTGTGGCAAGTTCATTCTCATGCTGAAAGGACATGCCTGTATGGATCTTGGATTGTCTTCCCCTTTGCCAGAATTTCTTACACAGTTTAATGTCCTGAACAATTATTTATTCTGCTAGCAATGCACGCGTGCAATCTTCATTATTTCAGTTCCACGGCATTCTGAGGGAAAATGGATTAACCTTTGATTACCTTCTCTTCATCCAGAGTATATTTATTCTCTGGCTCCTTTGTTATAGTCAGGCCATGAAAGGAAACACAGTAGTTGAATCATTCTTGCAAGGAAGACTGCTTGGTTGTTTTTCTGTTGGAGATAAATCAAACATTCTACCTGCATATAAGAACCTTCAGGGAGAAGTATAATTTGCTGTGTTTTACAGAGCAATCTTGTGTCTACCTACCCAGAGTTAAGTCCTGCTGAGTGTATTAAGCCTTAAAGAGGCTGAGACCAGAATATTTGAAGGACTGCTTTCATCTGTATAATCCTGCCCATATACTGAGATCCATGTTAGGGATCCTGAGAACTCTCTATTAAGATCTTACCATGTCAAGTCGACACATGAAGGGAGGGATGCCCCAGTCTCACTCCATCTCCTCCTTGCACATTTTTCTCAACCTGTACTCAGGAAGGATATAGCCAGGTTAGAACTGATGCAGCAGAAGGCCACAAGGAAGGTGGCTGGATTGCAGGGAAAGCCATATGAGGTGAGACTGAGGGAACTGGGTCTTTTCAGCCTGGAGAAGAGGAGACTCCAAGGGGAGCTGTTGGTAACATATAGGTACATGAGGAGGTGTCACATGGAGGTGGGTAGAGACCTATTCTCCCCTGCAGAGGAGACACAGAATGTGTTCCAATGGAGCAAAGCTCAGGGAACCAAGGTTGAATTTGGATGCCAGGAAGTACTTCCTGACAATTAGGACCCCGAGGGTATGGAATGGGCTTCCAAGGAAGGTAGTTGAAGCCCTATCAGTGAGAGTGTTCAAGGATAGACTGGACATGCACATGGTAGGCATGTCATGAGCGGAGCCGGCTGGAGCCAGGGGTCAGACTAAATGGCCCCTGTGGCTCCTTCTGACTTCCTATGTTTCATGCAGAGAAGTACAGCCTGTGTTTCCTGGGCCCTCTATGCATATCCCAGATCATCAATGGTTTTGTCCTCAAGCTCTGCCTTCCCAGCTCCATGAAAATTCATCCATGGCTCAAATGATCCTTTTTGTACCTTTTCTTCCTGAGTTAGATCCACCCTGGAGTCAAGCATCCCCACCTCCTACACAACTATTTGGAGAAGAGATGGTTACAG
The DNA here is from genome assembly GCF_004798865.1 of Varanus komodoensis. Classification (NCBI taxonomy): domain Eukaryota; kingdom Metazoa; phylum Chordata; class Lepidosauria; order Squamata; family Varanidae; genus Varanus; species Varanus komodoensis. Next base: position 2,869,822 of record NW_025335409.1, read on the forward strand.
TCTAAGATATTGTGTTCCCCCAGGAATGGAGAGTGTGACCCAATACCCAGTTGTTGGGAAAGATTACAGCCCAGATGTTCATGCTCCCCACCTCATCCAGAAATGTCCCAGACAATACCCATCAAAGTCTTGACCAATTCGTGGCTTGGGAGGTGGATGGTTTCACTCCCCCTGCTGCTGACATTCCACACTACTTTGACAGGGACTAATAATCAGGAAGATCACTGCTAACCCCACTTCAGGAAGAGATTGCGGCATGCCTCTCTACAGCTGCAAAACGAAAGGATGTTGCTTACTGCCATCCTCTTACTCTGCTGATGACTGTCCTGCCGCTACCCCTGTTCCTTGGTATTACAGGGGCATGAGACTACAAAGGCCCTTTAAGAATTGTACTGCATATCCAGCACAGGTGGAGGTCTCTGCCAGCCTTCCTAAGTGGTCCTTTCACAGAAAAATCACCCCTTAGTGGAGGATTTTCTAGGCAGTACTTCAAGCAGCAGCTTATCCAAGGTGCAGCTTTGTCTGTCTTGCTTAGTATGAATAAGGCAAGTAGTGACAAGGTAGGCAGAGCACTTCCCATGCGCCTCACACCTAGTCTGGACAGAGGAAACAGAAAACCTGTTGAGGGTGGCAGAAGGTAGCAGTATCCTTGCTAACGAAAAAGAGGGGCTAGATCTCCGTAAGACCTGACTCAACTGCACAACTCCCCGTTGATCTGGTCCACCCCTCTGGAAGAAGAAAGAACAAATGTTGTCCTCCTCTATGTGATCACACTTGGGCATTTGAGGAGCACTATTTCCCACCAACCTCTCCATCTTCTCTTCTCTGGGTAAATGTATCCAGTCCTTTCAAATTTTCTTCTGTCAGCGACTGTTTCTGAACATGGAATTTTCATTGAGAAATGATGGCCGAGGGTACCAGTAGAGGTGGAAGACTGGAGGAAAGTTTGGGCCATGCAGCACAGAAGATGTCCGTATGGAGTCTTCCACCAGTGCTTCTCTTTCCCTTGCAGTATTTAATTTACACACACACACACTTTTCCCCCAGGGATCAACATAAGTTCATTATTTTTTTCTCTCCCTTCTATATGTTAGAATAAGTGAGGTGCACACCCACTGTGGTGGAACCAGCTTATGTCCCAGTATCTTCCTTTTTTCCAGATGACCTCTGTGTTACCCCCATAGGCCCAGAGGCATGCTAGGGAAGTCAACATGCCAGGCATGAGTGCAGCTTTGCTCCACAGTGATCCAAACTCTTCTAATAATTAAAAGGAGTGGGGAGAGAAAGTTTTGCTGCTTTGTAAGTGCAGGAAGGGTGAGCAGGAAGGGGAGGAGAGGGGACAGTAAGCATTGGGAAGGTGGGGAGAAAGAGCAAAGAGAAGAGCTTAAGATGGGCTTCTTGCAGAAGTCTGTTGAATGAGTGGACAGCACTGATCTGTAAAATTATTTCAACCTGAAATAATTCCCAGGAACATGCCAGTATTTCAGAAGGCGTCCCCTGATGCACATCTTGTTGGATCATGTCCTGCATGGGCTAGATTTAAATCCTTACTCAGCCATCTTTCCACCTTGCAGAGATGCTTTGAGGATAAAATGGGGAAGGTGGATAGAAGAACCATGTACATCACCTTAAGTTCATTAGAAGAAAAGCAGGATATAAATGTATAAAACAAAGTGTAACAGCAACACCAACATTCTATAGGCTAAGGGCCAATCCTTATGTCACCCAAATTGGATCATCTAGATGGAGATATCAGCAGTTGCAGAACTAACATAAAAGGATGTGGAGGCACATTGAATATGTTTAGTGTATACAGAATGCTGACTATTTTATGTGAGAAGAATGATAACTAGGAGGTGGCGAGAGAATATAATGGAACGGAGCATATCCTGGAAAAGGGGGTGGGGAACTGGCTGTCTGGAACCCAAAACAGGAGCATCCCATCTTGCAAACTTTTGCATGACCTATATCTCCCGCAACTGTAGTATAATTATAATTACATTATCAGTTACATAATTTTATTCTTCCTCAGTTTATACTTTGGTTTTATGGATTGTAACAATATACGGCACTGTGCCTAGAGACAGTTGGCCACAGAAAGCAAAATACTGTAAATAATTTGGTTTGTTTAATTCCTTTGTGCTTTTATTGCTGTGGCTTCACACTACCAATGGGTGGAAAAGAATGAGTAGGATGTTTGGAGTTATTTCTATAGTCTATGTTTCTGGTTGAAAGAGTTATTTTCCATTATTTCTTAGAAGGCAGGTGAAGTCTTGAATATTTTAGACATTCAAAACACAGGTGACACATGTACTTGGAATGTCGGTGTGGCAGGTTGTGGCTATGAATGGCATGCTAACTATTTATTGAGGTGGGCAGAGCCATCAATACACCAAGGGCTCAGTTCCCCTGATAAGAACTCTCTCTCTCCAGCTTCTCTCTCTGTACATTCAATAATGGTTTGGTGTGTGTGTATGTGTGTATAGGAGGGAGAAAGGGAGGGAAAAGGAGAAAGAAGACAGAAACAGGTTAATTGAAATGCCACTTTTTATTGAACTAACTTGGTGGTTTTACATGAATGCTATTTAGAGAGAGCAGGGAAGTGCATATATACAAACATACTGTGTTGTGTTTCAGACCACATGATTATTTCTTCAGGAGAACCTAACATTTCTGGCCATCTCCTCACCCAAAATACATGCAACAGTGGTAGCCCCGTGTAAAGCAGGGAGTAAAGTACTATTTCAGGCACCAAAGGGCCATTGGCCCTTTCCCAAGGCACCCCGCCTTCTCCATTTCTGAGGTCCATTCACCGCAGTCCTTTTTCTGAAGCCAAGCTAGAGGAAAACAGTTGCCGGGAGGAAGAGCTAGACTGAGAAAGATTGAAAGATCAGCATCATCACCCCTGGGCGCATTCCCTTTTGGTCTTTTAGGGTATGTAGAGTATGCATTGCTTTCAATAAATGTGGGGTTATTGGGGTTATTCAACCTCTGTTTGAATACACAGAAGTTCCATCACCATATGTAGCCTGGATTTCAGCCTGTAAGGACTGACTGGCCTGGCCTGGCATGTACATAAAGTCTATGCATGCTTTATTTAACTTAAAGATGCCGAAACTCTGGTCTTGTCTCTTCCTAGATCCCAGTTTGGCTCACTTGAATTCCTCAGAGGACCAAGTCCATTTTCCCTGACCACCAAATGTTTGGTGGTTTCCCAGCTTTAGTGTGAGTTGAAATGCCTCTCCTAATTATGGAAGCAAGAGCTATAAGCTAAAATAAGTTGTTATTTTTAGTATTATGGGCGAAACTCTTTGGATTGTGGCCCTGCCCTTTGAATGACGTACCTGTGAGCTTCTCTGAAATGAAATCCAGCTTTTGGAATGAATTCAGAACCCCCTGATTTAACCCATGTTTTGTTGCTCTAGTCAGACTCTGTCTGGTAGGTAATCAACCAAGCCATGATTTGCTTCTCAGTCCCTAGATTGTTATTTCCTCCCTCCACTGACCAGCCCCCCCCCCCGCCATGTATTCCAAATGCCTTTCTGCCAGACTGACAGCTAGTCCATGTAGTTGCTGGTCCCCCACCCAGCCTGCTCTGTTTTGCCCACTACCTCTGTAGCCTGGCAAAATAATCCCTGAGAAATGAAACAGACTAATGATCACAGCCCAATTACAAATGATGGATTCTCTTTTTGGTTTGTGTGTGGGTAACAACCTATGGTTTGTTAGAGCAGCCACATTCTCACCTCACAAGAACCCATAATTTAACTACCCATGCCATGGGTTGGCTTTATGTGTGAACCAATCCACTTTGGAGTAAACTCTCTGAAATTTGCTTACTTCTGAAGAAACATCAGTAGGACTGGCTTCATCCAACTTTGGTGTCAATTCATTAACCACACAATCTTATGCAGTGTTACTCAGGAGTAAGTCTCACTGAAATGAATAGGGCTTACTCTAGGTAAGTGGATCGCAACCTCAACCATATTTTGTAATAGTTATGCATGGGAAATATTCTTTTAAAAGGGCAGTAACATTACTGTACTTATTATGAGCTATCAAAAGTAAAAAACTTTTTCCTAAATTGCAATATTCTTTCCTACAATAAAATCTTGAATAGAGATTTCAAATGCCACTATCACAACAGCTTCAAACATTAATTTTTCTTGACTTTGAGATTCTTCTCTATATTTGAATAAAGTAGTCTTCTTGTTGTTGTTGTTAGTCGCGAAGTCATGTCTGACCCATCACGACCCCATGGACAACATTCTTCCAGGCCTTCCTGTCCTCCACCATCCCCCAGAGTCCACTTAAGCTCACACCAACTGCTTCAATGACACCATCTAGCCACCTCATCCTCTGCTGTCCCCTTCTTCTTTTGCCTTCAATTGTTCCCAGCATTAGGCTCTTCTCCAGGGAGTCCTTCCTTCTCATTAGGTGGCCAAAGTATTTGAGTTTCATCTTCAGTATCTAGCCTTCTAAACAGCAGTCAGGGTTGATCTCCTCTAGGACTGACTGGTTTGATTGCCTTGTGGTCCAAGGAACTCACAGGAGTCTCCTCCAGCACCACAATTCAAAGGCCTCAATCCTTTTCTGCTCAGCCTTCCTATGGTCCAGCTTTCACAGCCATACATTGCAACTGGAAAGCCATAGCCTTGACTATATGCACTTTTGTTGGCAGGGTGATGTCTCTGCTTTTTAGTATGCTGTCTAGATTTGCCATCGCTTTCCTCCCCAGAAGCAAGCGTCTTTTAATTTCTTGGCTGCAGTCCCCATCTGCGCTGATCTTGGTGCCCAGGAAAATAAAATCTGTCACTATCTCCATTTCTTCCCCATCTATTTGCCAGGAAGTGAGAGGACCAGATGCCATGATCTTAGTTTTCTTAATGTTGAGTTTCAAGCCAACTTTTGTGCTCTCCTCCTCCACCTGCAACAAGAGGCTCTTTAGTTCCTCTTCACTTTCTGCCATGAGAGTGATATCATCTGCATATCTGAGGTTGTTATTTCTCCCAGCAATCTTAATCCAACTGGTGATTCATCTAGCCCTGCCTTTCTAATGATGCGCTCTGCATGTAAGTTAAACAGGCAGGGCGACAGTATACAGCCTTGCCGAACTCCTTTCTCAATTTTGAACCAACCAGTGGTTCCGTGTCCTGTTCTCACTGTTGCTTCTTGACCCACATATAGGTTTCTCAAGAGACAAATAAGATGGTCTGGTGCTCCCATCTCTTTAAGAACTTGCCACAATTTGTTGTGATCCACACAATCAAAGGCATTAGCATAATCAATGAAGCAGAAGTAGATGTTTTTCTGGAACTCCCTAGCTTTCTCCATGATCCAGAGTATGTTGGCAATTTGATCTCTAGTTCCTCTCCCTCTTCGAAATCCTGCCTGTACTTCTGGTAGTTCTTGGTCCACATACTGCTGGAGCCTAGCTTGTAGGATTTTGAGCATAACTTTGCTAGCATGTGAAATGAGTGCAATGGTGCAGTAGTTTGAACATGCTTTGGCATTGCCCTTCTTTGGGATTAGAATGTAAACTGACCTTTTCCAATCCTGTAGCCACTGCTGAGTTTTCCAAATTTGCTGGCATATTGAGTGAAGCACTTTTACTGCATCGTCTTTTAAGATTTTGAATAGCTCAGCTGGAATACTGTCACCTCCACTAGCTTTGTTGTTGCTCAGATTTCCTAAGGTCCATTTGACTTCGCATTCCAGGATGTCTCGCTCGAGATCAGTGACCACCCCATTGTGATTATCAGGGACTTTAAGCTCTTTCTTGTATAGTTCTTCTGTGTGATCTCACCACCTCTTCTTAATCTCTTCTGCCTCCGTTAGGTCCCTGCCATTTTGGTCCTTTATCATGCCCATCTTTGCATGAAACGCTCCCTTCATATCTCCAATTTTCTTGAAGAGATCTCTGGTCCTCCCTATTCTATTGTTTTCTTCTGTTTCTTTGCACTGTTCATTTAAGAAGGCATTCTTATCTCTTCTAGCTATTCTCTGGAATTCTGCATTCAATTGGGTGTATTTTTCTCTTTCTCCCTTGCCTTTCACTTGCTTTCTTTCCTTAGCTATTTGTAAAGCTTCCTCAGACAGCCATTTTGCTTTCTTGCATTTCTTTTTCTTTGGGATGGTTTTAGTTGCTACCTCTTGTGCAATGTTGCGAACCTCTGTCCATAGTTCTTCAGACACTCTGTCTATCACAACTAATTCCTTAAATCTATTTGTCATCTCTACTGTATATTCATCAGGGATGTGATTTCGGTCATACCTGAGTGGCCTAGTGCTTTTCCCTGCTTTCTTCAATTTAAGCCTAAATTTTGCAACAAGAAGCTCATGATCTGAGCCACAGTCAGCTCCTGGTCTTGGATAGAGTGTCTCCATCTTTGGCTGCAGAGCACATAGTCAATCTAATTTCTGTGTTGACCGCCTGGTGATGTCCATGTGTAGAGTTGTCTCTTGGGTTGTTGGAAAAGAGTTTGCTATGACCATCATATTCTCTTGAGAAAATTCTACCAGCCTGTGCCCTGCTTCATTTTGTACTCCAAGGCCAAACTTGCCTGTTATTCTGGTTATCTTTTGGCTTCCTACTTTAGCATTCCAATCCTCCATGATGATAAGGACATCATTTTTGGGTGTTAATTCTAGAAGATGTGTAGGCCTTCATAGAACTGGTCAACTTCAGCCTCTTCAGCACCAGTGGTTGGGGCATAGACTTGGACTACTGTGATGTTGAATGGTTTGCCTTGGATTCGAACTGAGATCATTCTGTCATTTTGGAGACTGTATCCCAGTACTGCTTTTCCTACTCTTTTATTGACTATGAAGGCTACTCCATTTCTTCTGAGGGATTCTTGCCCGCAGTAGTATACCTGATGGTCATCTGAATTAAATTCACCCATTCCTGTCCATTTTAGTTCACTGATTCCTAAGATGTCGATGTTCAGTCTTGTCATCTCTTGTTTGACCACATCCAGCTTGCCTTGATTCATGGATCTTACATTCTAGGTTCCTATGGAGTATAGATCTTTACAGCATCGGTCTCTCCTTTCACTACCAGATACATCTGCAACTGAGTGTCCTTTCACCTTTGACCCAGTCGCTTCACTCTTTCTGGCACTACTAGTACTAGCCCTCTGCTCTTCCCCAGTAGCATACTGAACACCTTCCGACCTGAGGAGCTCTTCTTCCGGCGTCATATCTTTTTGCCTTTTGGTACTGTCCATGGGGTTTTCATGGCAAAGATACAGGAGTGGGTTGCCATTTCCTTCTCCAGTGGATCTCCAGTGGATCAGAGCTCTCTGCTATGACCTGTCCATCTTGGGTGGCCCTGAATGGCATAGCTCATAGCTTCATTGAGCTATGCAAGCCCCTTCGCCACGACAAGGCAGTGATCCATGAAGGAGAAAAAGTAGTTTTGTAGGAGAAGAATAATCTCCTCTCACCAAGTTGGCATACACTGATGCTGATTTCATTGAATATCAGAAAGGTTTAGACAAGGCTCACAGCCAAACAGAATCCTGATTTAAGAATCAATCCGAATCTGAAAGGAGCAAATTGAAGCAGATGCCACTTTTTAAGCCCATAGAATATCTGTGTGCTGAAGGCCTTTTCTACTTGATGCATGGCTTAGATCCTACCTTAGTTATGGTTAGACTAGATGAACTGTAATCAATGGGACCTAGGTTAGCAATCATTTCTGTAAGACACTATGGGTTCATTTGGTCTACTAAGCATGACTAAGGCTGGATCCAAAAATAATAAGAACAATAATCAATTCTAGTTTAACAGGGTTCAGCACCTCATGACTGGCAGAAGATATATAGATGTTTTAAAGATGGAACATGACATTTCAGTGGACAATGCCATTGGTCCCTAAGCTTGTTAGGTACCATCATAATGCATGTGTTTAGAAAAATGAAGCACTTGCCAGGAAAAGGGCTGCATTCAAACCACGCCTTTTGTTTGCATCTGGTTTCACTATGTCTCTCTGCCACCCCCAGCTTAACTTCAATCTAAAATGTTGTCTGGAAAGCACTATAGTTCTAAATGCCTCAGGCATGGCTCAGTAAGATGTTCTAAGAGAAGGTCTAATGGCTTGATACCATTGTCTGTTCCCCATGCAGTTATTTAGTTCATGCCAATAACTCCAGCTTAATAACCTGAAACCCTCCTTGAGCTGTTGAGTTCTCTGAGAGTACCTTCAAGCACATTGTGTACATAGCAAGTAGGCCTATGGGAACAAAGTTAGAGAGGTGTTTCTCTCTCTCTCTCTCTCTCTCTCTCTCTCTCTCTCTCTCTCTCTCTCTCAGATTGCTCTTGAGATACATTCAGTGAGGAAAATGGGACTAGAGCTCACACATTTGGCCTTTTCAGGATCAAAAAGGCTAGCTGAGTCAGAGAAGGTCTAGCATAACAGCAGTTTGTGAAGCTGTAGGGAAAGTGGATGCCAACTCTGACAAAACAGAGCAGTCAACTTGACATGACCAAAAGCATGTATTACTAGATAAAGGCCCATCGAGTGTGACAGGCAAACAAGTGAAGGATATAAATTTCCAGTCTTTTCCTCATTCCCACACTTTCTTCATTTCTATTCCTCCAACACCCTGTCAGTGAAATCATTGCTCCAGGCAGAGCAACTTGGAGTTTCTCGCCTACCCACGATGTGATATTGTCATATTGTGCATTTCATCATTTTGGCACCCAGTGATTGGCTGCCACTGGTAAGAAGTGAGACCTCATGACACACCAATAACATATCACAGGACAGAGAAACAACACTTTCTATGGAAAGGATGAAGAACATGATAATCAGAGGCCCTTATTTGTTTCTTTGTTACAAGAGCAATTTTCAGTGTGCCATGGTAGGGAGAAGGACCAGAAACCCAAGAAACTTCCAGAAGGGGAGAGATAACTACGTATATCGCTCTTGGGACTCCAGCCCAAATATATGTCTGTGTTTGCAAAAAGCACTTCAATTAAGGCTGAGGACTAGGACCAACTCTACTATTAAATAGATGGAGGAAACTGCCTCAGACAGTAGATGCTGGGAGGTGTCGGAGAAGAGTGTAGTGTGCCAAACAGACTGGTGCCTGCCCACTAAACTAGCCTGTAGCCTTCCAGTGTAGTGGAGGATGCAATTCCAGCAGCAGCATTAAATAAAGATCCAAATGCCAGTTCAGTTGGCTTTTCTACATGGTATAGGAAGGACTGGCTTCTTCTTCCTCACATCAGACAACAAAATGTCTTGAGCTGACCCTCCATACATTACGTATGTTGAAGACACTCATAATATGAGGAGAGAAGAGAGGAGAAGAGAGGAGAGGATCAAAGACCTATTTAGATCCGTTTTCCATTTATCCAGTGGCTGACCAGTCAGATGCCCCAGTGGGAAGCCCACATCTTTTGGGAGGACTTCTGCAAACCTCAGATGCCTTCTAATCCTACTGATAGCTTCCTCTTTGCATGTATGATGCTGATTTGGATATATTGGAAATGAAAAAGAATCAAACATCTTCATACCATACACAACTAGGACCTTCAACAAAATGGTGCAATGTGGACAGCTCCTGTTGAGAATTTTAGTCTGCCACCTTGGCCTACTTGCAGGATACTCCACTCCACTCCACTCCTCACAGTTTCACTATTCCTCAGCCTTCCAGAAGCCTACGCCTATTCAGCCTTCATTACCCATTTGGGGTTTTGCTTGCTTGCTTGCTTGCTCACTTACCTCCTTAGGTTTTTCCTCCCAAAAGGCTTGCTCTTCTTCTGCAAATCCCAGGGCACCCCAAACATGTGGAAACTTCCCGCGTTTTCCTCATTAGCACCATGTTGGCTGCAAAGCAGACATAATTTAGAGTCCAAGTTCACTACAATGCCAGGAAATAAAGTACTGGTATGGGTATTGCACCTCTCCTCTCACTTGAGTTCTTGATCTCTGCTGATGCTGCCACCTTCTGCCAGGCAGCCAGCTCTAGAACAAAGCTTCTTAGTTGTCCATTCAGAGGAGAAGGAGGTAGAAATGGAGTTGGAAGCAGCAGTTATTAAGCAAGAGGAGTCAGCACACATCTTTAAGTATCTGACTTGCTGCTGGCTAGAGCATGTGTGAATGAAGGTGTCTCAAGCCATTATATATGTGTGTATCAAGGATGATGATCCATTGCAGCTTCCTCCATCCTGGTGTCCTCCACATGTTTTGGTCCACAACTCCCACCATTCTCACTTCTGGAAGGCATCGAGTTGGAAAAGGCTGATGTATAATATTGGTCCTCAAATATACAGAGAGCTTCAGCATTGGGCTGATATAGAAATAATTAATAATAATAATAATAATAATAATAATAATAATAATAATGGCATTATGTGCCCGGTGTTGCAAAATGTCCATTCAAGATCATGAGATCTCAGGTTTTCCCCTCCAACTCTTGGATATACTCAATTTGTAAGTCCCTTTTTAAATGCTTGGTAAATTTAAGTACATATTGCCTTGGTCCAGATGTCAATGGAATTTCTGGTTTCCCACTACGTGGACAAACCTTGGACTCACATTCCCTCCCTCCCTTCATTCCTCTTGCACAGTCATGAGAGGATGGAAAGCCTGCACTTTGTTTTCACAATCTGCCCTGCATCCCTGCGGTGTCCAAACTCAAGAAACCATTCTTCGCTTACATTGTAGTTTCTTCGCAATGTGGCTTGTAGAAACACGGCAGGATCAAGCTGCAGTTGCAGGACATATCTTGTTCTCAAAGCACACTTGAAGCATATCGCATTTGCCCAGGTGTGGACATCAAGGGAAACTGTGGTCTGTTTAAAAGTAGAAGTGAAAACTTTTAATATCCTCCTTGCAGTCAAACAAAAGAAAGAGAGGAAAGCACATGAGCCAAGGCCTGTAAAGCACCATAATATCATATGAAGTGGTTGCTGGCTCTTAAATTCTATATTATGGTAAGCTCATTTATACATTCATTTCTTTTCACTCTCTTGGGTTCACTTTAGGTGGTGTTTCTTTTTACTTGAGTCTGGTTAAATTAAAGAGGAGTCTAGTTTATTAAAGAGGAGGAGGAGCGAAAAGGAACAAAACAGCTACCCATAAATTCAACCTTGACAGTGGAGGGAAGATGACTTATCACAAAATATTTTTTCTATATTCTTTCTTATATTTGAATATAAAGTAGGAGAGAGTCTTTGAAACCCAGCAGAACAGTTAGAACTTACAGAATGCCTGGAGTTGGAGTGCCATGATATGGGACAGACAAATAGCCTCCATGCATTCATTCATTCATTCATTTATTAAAAGCTTTTCTATCCCGTCCCCTACAGAACATCTTGGGATGGCTTACAATAAATAAGTAGAATAAAACAAACCCCACAGCATCTGACCGTTAATATATGAAAACCCTAGTTAAAAACAATTAAACATTAAAATAACAGAAAAATAAAAAGGGTTTTGCCTGACACCAAAAAGAATATAACATCAGTGCCGGGTTAACCTCTCTGGGAAGCATATTCCATAGTTGGGGTGCCACCACAGAGAAGGCCCTTCTCCAGATAATCTCTCTCCTAATCTCCTTCAAGTAGGGCTCCCGGAACAGGGCCTCCACTTCAGATCTCAAGGCATTGATTCAGTTTGCATGATTGCAGGTGGTTAAGAATGCACTGTACTGGTTAACCACCCTGCACATGCCAGTCACATGCTGGGAGAAGGGGTAGCATGATTGCCCTCACAAGTACAGCTTCCTATATTATGTAAACCCCTCTAGCATGACTTACTGCTGCAGTTAACAAGCCATCTCAGACCCTGCTGTGGCTTATTTCACTACCATCTCCATGAAACCAGGACCATTTTAACCACCCCACTGCCTGAAGCCTCAGCACCAGGCAGGCTCTTCTGGATTGTACCAATACTTGGGTAGGGGTGTCAAATAATTCCCACTTGATTGGTTGCACCCGCTGGATGCTTCAACAGTTCTCACAGCAGCTTGGGATGAACTAGGGGCTAAGATGCTGCATGATAGCTGCTGTAGCATACGAAAGGTCCCAATAACACTGATTTTGTACTCCAAATTGATGATCATTTGGAACAAACTAAGATTCTGCTTTGGAGACAAATATGTGAAGAACATAGAAGCCATGTCATTTCATGTTTGTGTTTTTTCGTCCACTAAAAGACTGATGAATACGCTTCCTTATTGACACCGAATGAGATTGAGATGGAAGCTCTAGGACCAAATTTCTCATAGAATGCAGGGGCCAGTAATGTAGCAAGCACCTAACTCATTGGAAACATTTTGTGCCAACTCTGATATTAGGGGAGCTCATTCAGGTGCTACAATTGACTTGATTGATGGTATCTATAAACCTACTGCTTACACCTGTTAACAGGAATGAGTACATGTCTGAGAGGAGACATTCATTTGAGATGTGCTGAATTGCTGTTGAAACTTGCCGAGTATTCAACCCCCTTTGGAGAAGATTCTTATCTTTTCCTTGCTGTTGCTACATTAGTATTACAAAAGCAATTAAATGACATTTACCTGACAAGCAGGATGAGTGCAGAGAGGGAAAAAACTGTGTGGGAGGTTCTTTTAAAGATGGGAATGTGCTAAGTCTCAGCCCACCCCATCTAAAATTCTCTGTCAAATCATGTCAGGGTAGTTCTAAATGTAGAAACTTCAGGCATGAATGCTAATATCAGTTAGACTAAAATGCTGATAACTGTGGCTTGGACTGCAACCAGTGATGGTGAGAAAAAAAAAAAGCTTTTTTTTTTTTTGTAAACCAGTCAGAGACTTTTAGTACTGGGACAGCATATCGAAACTGAACTGAACTATCTGTGGTTTATATCTACAAGACATAGATACTTCAGGAAATAAGCATTACCTTACATTTTGGAATAACTTTTATCATCTTATGTCATCATTATCCTTTGGCCCTTGGTTTCCTATTATCCAATGCGATAATTTCATTTTCAAGTGGCAGTGTAAATAATGGCTGTGTTATTGTTTTCATTTGTTATTGTTATATGGGCAAATAAAAGCTTTTTGACAATCCCATTTTTATGTGCCTATATTTGGATGTGTGGGTGGGCAAAATGTCATTTTGTGAGCCGGAGTGTTCATATGGGTGCTGTAAGTGATGACTTTCTTTTCCACTTTTAAAACAAACCATAGTTCTCTCTGGGGTCCACACCTGAAGAACTGTGACTTGCTTGACATTTGCTTTCAGAATAAGATATGATCCACCCAAATTATTGCAGAAATCTCAGCTAGCCCACACATAGCACTCATATGGGTGTCCCAGGTATAACTCTCTCAGGCTTTGAATCAATTAGGTGTCATGGTTGGACACATTCCTGCTGTGAGCCCACTCTTTTATCCTTGAAGACTCCTGGCCCCGTGTCTCTACATGCTATTGTCATAGTAGAGTCATGTCTGGATATGGAACAGGATAAAGATCTAATAATTAAATATGTACCTGCTTATCCAGCACATAAGCACTGAAGAGGTGAAGCAACACCTGCCATATGGCTTGTATTCTCCTTCTGGACATTTGTGTGGATTGGGCCAAGTGGGAAGGGAAACTTGATCGAGGTATTTAAACTAGGCATTGCCTAAAACAATGTAGGGAAAGTTGTTATTCTCTTCTCTCGTAGTGGAACTGATGGGAGTTCACCTATGAAATTTACAGTCACAGTGTGTGGCAATGGCCACCAAGTTAGATGGCTTTAAAATGTGTTTGACCAGATTCATGGACGATAAGTCTACTCTTCATGGTGGCTGCATAAGATCAAAGGCAGCAAGCTTCTAAATGTTGATTGCTTAGGATCATCTCTACAACAGGGTACTTGCCCTCTTGTCCTTCTTGTCAACTTCTCAGTTAGCCATCACAGGAAACAAAATGTTGGATGCAGAAGCCTTTGTTGTGATCCAGCATGTATTTTCATGTGATCTGATGTTCTTAAATGAAGGGGCAGAGGCAAAAGGCAGGGGAAGACATCTTGCTTGGCACTGATTTCTCCATGCAGCAGCAGCCCATTATGGGCCTCTGTAATACTGAGCTCTTGCAAACACAAAGCAATCATATGAAGGTCTGTCTGTGCAATGAGGGATTAGGCCACATAAAAATTAGATTCATTCCTCCTTAAGACCTTCACCTGCCCTGCTGAACCCACTCAATCAAGAAGGCTAGATCTAGCCAGATGTACTGCTCCTCATTCAATATCCGATGCCACATTACTGATTGCAAGCAAAAGTTTTACATTTCAATACTTTCCCCCAAATGCCAATAAAGAGCACCTGCAGATCTGGAAAACAGCGTAGGATGTCCTTAAATACCTTCTCTGGGTAGTAAACAAATTGATTGGATCTTTCCAATCAAAAATGCCAAGTGGGTGGGGATTTTAGTTATAAATGGCACAAATCTCTCTAGCAGAGATTGTGAGCCAAATTAAACTGAATTCAATTTACAAAACACAGAGAGAAGAGCAAAGTGTACTAGTCCGCGGGAAGCAGCCAATTCCCAGAGCCAGGAAACACTTCTTCCACGTATCAGCTACTGTCACATTAAAGCCAGGTCACCTTTACTCAGCAAATACTCTATATATGGCAGAGCAGGCTGCCCATCAACCAGCTGGGCTTCCTTGCTTGCTTACAGGCAGTGCTCTAGAAAGTGACATCTCAATGACCAGGAATATAGCAATAAAGTAGACTGAGGCTACAGCTGTGGTTACCTGAGAATAAGTCCTATTGAACCCATGAGACTTATTTTTGAGTGGACATGCCTAAGACTGTGTGTGAATGAGCAAGAGAAACAGTGGAAAATACCACCAGTGGGCAGTCAGTGGCCTTTTGGAGGTCTCCCATGCAGACCTCCATAATATCCATCCCTGCTGCTGCTGCCACATCCCATGAACCAAACTTGGTTTCTTTTGAGAATGTTCCTGAGAGAGAAACCACAGAGTACAGAGGGACAGAGTGTCTTTTTCAGCTCAGATCTGCTATTCTCCATGGTATGTCTCTGGGTATGTTGGGCAAATAATCCTGGAATATAGCAGTGAAAAATGCTCTGGCCTTCTTTGTTCCTAAGGTTTGTCTCTCAAGAATCATATTCTCTAATGAAGGATGGTGAGTTGTAGCAACCACCTGTCCTCTCTGAGAATGTGAGGAAAATCTTCCATGTTCAGGGTTGTGTGGGGGGAGGGGAGCTTTAATCCTGTTTTCCCTCAAGATCTTGATTAAAATTCCCCATTGAGATAGGAACGGGGACATATATGTGTAGAGTCTGTTCAAATGTGTTAGGAAGTATGTGTGTGTGTAAGGGGGGGGAGAGGTTAATGGTGTGTGTGTGTCTGTGCATGTGCATGTGGATATGGATGGGAAGGAGGTTACCTAATACCATTTTGGCCTGCAGGGTCAAAAAGTTGCTCACCCTGATCTTATCTGAAGGAAAGTTTCTGACCTAATATGACTTTTCCACTTAATTACAAATGCTACCTCACACAAACAGCATTGAAATGGGGAAAAAATAAAGATGTGTCGATTTAAGTGGTGGAAAAATACAGCGATCATCATTTTACAAAGGAGAGTAAATAATAAACCTTTTTTCATATTTTAACACCTACAATTCCAATTAGCCACCTCTTCTGGGGTTTAAAATTCCCACATTATGATTTGCCTCATTTTGGGAGACAGCCAACTATGAAACCAATTTTTGTTTTGTTCTTTATAGTATTTCATCACAAAGAGTTGTGATTAATAGAGTCCCTATTGCAACACAAAACTTAATTCTGTGGAAGGGGGGTTGGACTCTGGTAGTTGCTCAAGAGCCAAGAAGCAAGTGGAATTCCATGAGACACCAAGTACAAAATCTGTTCAAAGAACAAAGCTTTGGAAGAAAAGATGACATAGTGAATTTAAGGCCTATAGTCAGACAACATTCCTGTAATTAGTAATTTGTAGACCCATAATGCACATACAACCAGCAAGCACATATGAAAGTGTGAATATGAAGTCAGAAGAGAGTTTTAATTTATTACTAATGGGCTCTCCAATGAAACTTTAGAATATGAAGCTTTCCACTTCAGGATTCCAGCGAGTCCAACATGCCCTTTTTCCGGATTTCCCATTCTGTTCCATTTTTATCCTAGTCTGTCAACATTTCATGGCCATGGAGCATTATCAGTCCTCACTGGGTTATAGATGGTCACCTACCCTTGTTTCTTTCTCTTTCTCTAAACATATGGAACCTTTCCAACCTTGGGATTTCCTAAAGCCACTGCTGTCTCCCTCATCTGGTGGATGGTCCACCTTGCAATGCTGGCTCCTGGTTTCGGAGGTCCTTCAGGGAGGACACCCTCCATCAGTGGGGCTCACTTCTGAATAGATGCGCATGGATTGCACTGCAAGGAACCTGTGGCTGCCTGCCCAGCACAAGACACTGTGAGTACCTGCCTTGGCCAGCTTCTCCTCCTCCCTCTGACGCTACAGACATTGGTGTTGTTGCTGCATACTTGGTAAGTAGGTGGTGATGGCAGAAGTAGGCCTCTGGGCAAGAGAAGTGGGTGCAGTCTACCACCCATCCTCAGCTGTTGCTTGAGCCTTATTTCTCACTGTGACTCATGGGTAGCCAACTCTGTGTGGCTTCTAGAATTAGACTCTGCTGTTTGCATGCTGACAAAAGGATCAGCATCAACAACTACTCTTCTCTTCAAAATTCTGCATCAAGCGAACAACATTCTGTAGCAAGAAAACTGCATTCTACAATTCTCATCAGTTACATAGCATAGCTCTCAGTCTTTTCCCAAGTGTGGACAGCCAAGGAAACAAACTGGAAGGATGGGAAGGCCATGAAGGAGGGCCTACCCTGTAGCACTGCACATTTCCCTTAAAGCTCTCCCCCAGGCCACAGAGCTCATGGGTCACGTAGGTGGCCTGTATATTAGCCAGTTGGTTAGTTTTTCTACTGTTTGGCAAATGATCCATGGGTATAATTTGCACAGGCAACCAGTGAGGGATTGATTAAGCTGAGGCTGAGAGAAACTGAGGATTTGTTCAAAGAGTGCAATTGTATGCATGCAGTTGACCCAGAGTACAATCCTATGCAGTTTTAGAAGGGGTGGGGGACAGAATCCCCACCTCTCAGCATCCTCCAAGACAAAAACTGTGCATGGAGAGAGGCAAGTCACAGTCAAGCACAATTTGTGACATGGCTAAACATCTTGGCTGATCATGGGCAATGTTAACTGTGGCCTTGGCTTTCCATTTCCTGTCTTTGCGGAGCTTGAACTAACATGAAATGCCCAGACCTCAGGTACGAGTTCAGCAGCTTTCCAGTCATTGAATTTTCCTGGATTTTGTGAAGACAAACTATAATTACAGTGCAGGCAATCCTACTTCTTCTCCAGTGCATTGGAATCATAGAATAGTAGAGTTGGAAGGGGCCACAAAGGCCATCGAGTCCAACCCACTGCTGTTGTAGGACACCAAGTCGCACCATCTCACTCAGAGGGCTGTCCAGATGCTTTCTGAATGTCTCTAGTGTGGGATATCCCACCATCTCTCTAGGCCACTGGTTTCGGTGTCGTATTACTCTGACAGTGAGGAAGCTTTTCCTTGATGTCCAGCCTGAATCTGAAATGTGCTTTCTGGAGATTTTATGCATATGATTGATTGGTCAAGATGATTACAAATACTAAACAAATGGGAATCATGATTTCATTCCATGAATCAGGATTCCAAAATCTCAAGGGGGGCTTTATCAGATTTGTGCAGTGCTGCACATTGCACAAAAAGCAAGAGCAAGGATAGATGCGCACTGCATTTGAACAGTTGCTGTGAGGTCCTCTGATGGTCACACCGCATGCTATTTTAAAGACGTAGCTAGGTTTGATTTTCTTATTTCACTCAAAAGTAAGCTCATGGAAACTAATACAGATTAGAACTCTATAATAAGGGACAAGAGACACTACTGCAACTTGTGTAAATAGGCATACTCACTCTGATTGTGAAGGGACTAGAAAACACTGATTGCCATCTCCTCCACAAATTTGCCCAATGCCTTTTAAAACCCTTTGAAATTTGCTTTAAAGCCTTTTCTTTAACCCCTCCCCCCGTTAAAACCTTAAGCCCCTTTGATTAGCTTAACAGGTATCATTTGTATAAGCATAACAATATTGAGATTGATACTGATGAAAGCTTTTGCTATGGGTCTCCTTAACGTAAGGGCACTCCACTGCCCCTTATAAGTTATACGTGAAAGTATTTTCCTTCTTCCATCAGACATGTGACACAAAGAACTTCCATTCCTAAATCTTAAGCTCCAAACACATGGTGTGCCTGTATGTATGTTACAAAAATGAACTTCTGGTTCTGGTGTATTGGAAAGTTGTACCTGGTTAGCACAGCATAGCACTTACACTAAGAGTACAGTAAACAGAGCTCCAGTTTCAGAACCTTCCATCTGTTTTAAGCTCCGCCAACAAGCACCAGGCTGCATAAGAGAAGTAACATATTTTCCCTTTCCTGGTTTGCCTTTGTGCTGTGTTGAACTACATAGGAATCTGGCCCCTAATTTGAATTTACCTTCCCAGGGATGGAATGGGAACAAAGAGTCTTGCAAAGCCAGCAGTTCCATGGCTACTTCTATCTTCTTCTACTGGCATGGCTTCTTTTCTGTCCTCTTCCAAGGTCATAACAGTGACCACAGATGAAAGAACCACTGGAAAGGGCAGGCATCTGTTGATGGCCCCAAGGGTATGTGTAGAGGAATCTGCCATATCCTACGGCCCCCAATCCACCCTTCCATGGACCATAGGATTGCCCTTTTGAGGTGCTACAAGTCCTACTCAGATGAGGAAAAGTCTTCTAACTCCAAGAAAGACCCAGCCAGAAGTGTAGGACTTTCTGCTTTTCTAAACCTGTGTAGAATGGTGACCTTAATGAATTTCCTTTCTTTTTCATTTCATGACACCTCAGCATATAAATTCTAACCCAGAAAAGATAATTATGATGTCTGGTGCTGAGAACAAATATCTTGATGATCTCTAGGCAAGCTTAATCAAGAGCAACATCAAGAGTAGCAAATGTTCTTAAATAATATAAAATATGCCATTATAGAAGGAGCTACTTTGTAACTCACATGGCATTCCTGCCACTTACACTCTCTTGCATTAAAGCACCATTTCAGTCCATTGAAGTTGCCTTGTACGGCAATTAATGCATACTAAATGCCTATTCCTCATTAGAAGTATTTATACAAATTACCTGTTTTTTTTTTTTTCAAAGAAAAGGAAGCAGTATTAGACTGTGTGAGACAAAAGCAATTGCAACTGCTGATTCCCCTTTTCAGATCCCAACGAGCAGGCCATGACTTAAAGGACTTCCTGCACAATTCCTTTCATCTTTGTGCAGAAGTAATATCCATACTGCATCAGTGGGCTGCTCCAGCCCATGCTAGTATCTTAGCAAGCTTTGTGGTTGGCCAGATTCTAGCTGTAAATTATCGCTTGCTCCTGGGCCGAGGGTGGCTTTGTCCATAATAACACTGGAAGGACCACTGCCTGAGTCCTTCCTTTAGTTTGTAGGCCTCATTGCCATTCTGATTGTCAATCAGCAGGTGCTTAGCATGCATTCACAGGCTACATGTGGAATTTGATAAAAGTTTGGCTGCTCACCACACCCAGTGCCAGATTTGCTGCTGTGGCAGTAGGTGCAAAAGCTCCTACAATTTTGCTGGTGAACAAGGTGGGTGAAGTGTGTGCTCCTCATTTTAAAAGGAAACGGCATGCCTTAGATACTCCTGAAGCCTTCCCGGTACATGCTTTTATTTTAAAATAAGGTGTTTGGTCCCTGCACAACTTGTTGTGTGGCAAAATGAGAGAGAGAGGCTTAGTTTCCCAGTGGTTGTTCCATCTCTTGCTTCCAGACGGGTGGGCAAAAGGGATCCATAACTCCAAGGATTGCTGTTCTTGTGCTGATGGTTGTATAGCAGAACATGGGCTGTTGCCAGTCGGAGCAACCTTGTGAGTAGTCAAAGCCATGTGAAACCCAAGTGAATTATTAGGGAAAAGACAAAAAGACCCCTCATGGAAGAAATAATCCCCAAGCCCTTTTCCCAACCCTAAATCCTCTGGTTGACCTGTTTTCAGTCAAATGTGGTTTTCTCCCATAGCCTTATAAAAATAGTAGCTAAGGGATCTGTTGAAAGTTTGAGAATGAGCCTCCTTTGTATATCACCAATGTAAATTCAGTATTAGCATTTCCATTATAAATGTTTTGAAATGCATAGCTTGTCTTCCTTCCATCAACACTATAATTCCATTACAATGAATTCATACCTTTGTATTGTATAGAATTCCACTAGTCTGCAAGAACATAACTGGTTGTGTTGCATCGGTATCATTGGTAGCTGGTACAGAAATCAGTGCAGGTCTTGAATGCAAACATCGGTCGTGTTCATTGATGGCACTGTCAGCAAATTAAGAGGGTTATTTTTCGCCCTTATGCAACTAACCATATACATGGTTTGACAAATGCCTGCCCAACGTCGCTTGCATATATTGAGTGCAGTGTGGTCCCTTGGATCCCTTCACAGGGGGGCTTTTAATCTGCTGTAAGAGCTCGCATTTTACATCTGCACTCAATCAGCTGAGTGGAGATTAGCTGATTAATCACACTGTTCAATCGAGCAATGCTTTCAGCCCTGTTGATCAATCATCGGTTTAAGCAAATAACAGTAAATAAATAGTCCTGTGAGTACCTCTCTCGTGCTCGGGCGTAAAATTTCACCATGGAGAAAATATGGTTTTGCTTTGCAGCACCACTGCGGAAAGCTCTAAATGTGCACAGCACAGGATCAGAGCAACGTAGATCCATACTGAGTCCTCTGTCATCTGCCCTGTGGTCTCCCTGGGTGATGGCCTACATGTTGTCATGCACCATGCAGTGCTGGGAAGGAGTGCTGAGTAAAGCACAGCAGATGCTGCTGGTCACAGGGATGCCCAGTTGTGGACCCGGCAGGCTGTTTTTGCCCTCCTGTTGAGTCAATCGGAGTGAAATTCCTTCAGCCAGGTCTGGGAAGGGCATCATAGTCCCATCAATGGAGGTATGACTATGGCACTTTCAATTCCAGATTTCAGAGTCCCTGTGGGCAGAAGGTTCCTCTCAACCTCTGGGAGTCAACCTTCTCACCACCAATGTCATCAGCTGCTCTTGCTCCTTATGTTCCGTCTTATCATTGCTACTGCTTACTTACTTGAACAGCATAGAGATGAGGAGCATCTCCTGCTCCTTACCTATTTGTTATCAGCACTCTTATCTGAGCATGGCCAAAAGGGGCAGGGGAATGAGCTGGTTGCAGTGGCGGAGAGGAAAAGCCAATCCACAGAGTTCTGGTCAATGGCTCCCTTCTGGGGCATGCATCCTCAGCAGATGCCCACCCACTGCTACCTTGATGGGGGCCCTGGACTCTAGCGTGGGGGCATATAAGAAACCGATGGACATGCTGCTTTCCTAAGCCGCCACCATCCCATTCACCTCCATCCCACCCACTATCCCAGTTTAGGCTCCTGAGGGACAAATTGTTAGAACAAATGGCTTCGGCACACAGAGGGGAGTCTTCTCTGTGAGAAAGCAAGGAAGTTAAACATAAAATAAAAATAATTTGAAAAACAAATCATTGACTTTTGTTCAGATAACCTATGATGTGCTAAAGTAAAACCAAATAGATGTTTGCCACTTGACGATGGTTTCCTGAGGAAAGTTCGTTATCTCTGAGAGGTAATTGCAATCAGCATTACTGTGAATGAGATACAATTATCTCAAAGTGGCTCCAGCCAGTGGCACTGGGGAAGACATCTTTAAAACTGAGCCTAGAAAACCTTGCATCCAGATTTTGTGAACTGCGGTGGAATCAAGCACCAGTGATGCCTTGAGTTCAGAAAGTGTCCACATGATTGTCACTGATTGGACTGTTATGTATATGGTATGCGTCTCTAACCTCAGTTCATCGTGGCGGAACAAAGAAAGAGAGAGACCCAAAACAGACATTTCTTTACATTTGTGTCTAGCACCTACCTCTCTTTTTACTCTAAAATGGGCACAGGGGGCTGTTCAGATCCAGGTTCTAGCACTAGGAACTTTTAAGCTCGGGACTGTGCTCCTATTCACCTTTTTGAAAATGAAAATGAACAAAAATCTGCTAGGCATAGATTTGAAATATGACTGTTTGGGACCTAGAGACAGACTGACTGACTTGCTGGTAATTTCAAGAGAGGAGGAAAATAGTGCCCTTCTCAGAAAAGCACTTTTCCCCATCACTCACCTGGCAAAGAAGATCTGAACTGACATATCTATAGTTCTACACACTTGAAAACATGCCTTTGAAGGAAATGAGAACCAGAACCCCAGTTGGGTTTTCCTACGCTGCTTACTCTGTGACGTCAATAATGTCCTCACACTCCTGTTCTGTTTCTGCATCTTAAAGGGCAGTGCAGTTATGAACAGAAATCAACCCCGACTTGTCACATTCACGGGGAACAGTCTGGCCTCCGCCTAACCCTGAAAATAATTATGCTAAAACAATAGCAGCACGCCTCCTGCTAACTAGCACTAACAGGGAAAGACGGCCGCTGCCATCCATCAAAAGGGCTATTTGGATAATGAGGAGAGATGGCTACTGACATTTTTCAGCAGGGGTGGCCTTCTTGCTGGGAGCATCTTTCAAAATGCCAAATTCTATCAAATCTAAAACACAAACATCACACTCTCCATGGCTTTGTCCAGTGGTCTTGAGAAAGACCCGCAAAATAACATGCTACCACACAAGTTGCATTTGTGGCCTTATGCAGGACTGCTTGTGTGTGTGTGTGTTGTGGGGGAGAGGCATTCGAGTTCATTTACTATCATAATTGCCTGAATCTGTCAGAAGACCAAATCCTGCTAATGAACTCTACTGCTGCTGTCACTCAGGAAGACCAAATCCCTTGCTCTCCAGAGGAAGCACCTAATCCGATTATTGATTTACAACTCTTAGTTAAGGAATGTGTTTCCTTTGGAATCTAACCATCCCAAAGCTTTTCTATCTTGTAGCTGATGCCATCACCAAAATACTCC
Organism: Varanus komodoensis; assembly: GCF_004798865.1. Taxonomy (NCBI): domain Eukaryota; kingdom Metazoa; phylum Chordata; class Lepidosauria; order Squamata; family Varanidae; genus Varanus; species Varanus komodoensis. The sequence continues at coordinate 2,892,933 of NW_025335409.1, forward strand.
AACAGGCTGCAACTGACAAGGGTCTGCTCTGGAGCTGACACAACGCTTCCCCACAACCGCATGGGCAACCAGTCCTCTGTCAGGACTGGGACACCGTGCAGCTGACACAATGTGCAGTTCCCCTCATGGCTGCTTTGATCCTGATCAGATGGTTTTACAATGGACCTGTCCATGTGGCATTTAGCTTACACACATGCATGGTATTGATTGATTGATTGATTGATTGATTGATTGATTTAGACAGCTTATATGCCACCCCCATCACATAAGCCTCGGCGCGGCTTACAATCATAAAAGGGCTCAGCTGTCTGTGCTGACAAAAAAGAGGGAGAGAATGGTGATGGGAAATGTAGTTGTGATCATGTTACGCTTTTTTTTGCTTTCTAGGCTAGATTGATATTCGTGTGGGTCTGGGTTTGAATTAGGCTGCAACCTTTCTTTCAGCTATGTGCATGTGTTATATTCTGAATTCTTATTCCAGTTTAAATGCCCTCCATACCCCTGGCCAGAATTGGTGGGATAGCTGCAACTATTTGTTTGTCTGCTGTGTCATTGTGCAGTGATTTGGATGTTACGCCTATACTGAGAAAAGTCAGATTCAAAACCCTGCTTATTCATAGGCTGAGGTTAACCTCACAGGCCTGCTGATCCATAGGTCTGCACAGGAGGCAGTGGTGAACCTTTGCTTCTAAGCCTGACCTCTCACCATAGCAGTGTGTTCCCCAAAGGTGTCATGGAGCCAGACCTTGCAGCATCAGAGGTCCAGGACAAGAATGCCGATGTCAGGCACCATCGTCAGGCCTCCCTGTTCCTTCTGAGATGCAGTCCTCACACTAGGGAAATGAATTTTTCCTGCAGCTGTACATTGTGTCCTGTTTTAGGACAAAATATTTTGGAACAGCTCTGGCTTGAATGGGCAATCAAAGGTGCAATCTTCTGGGGATATGCAGAACCCCCTGAACTTGGAGAATTATGGAGAACAACACAGGGCAAGAGGAGTACAGAGGCTCAGATGATCTCAGATGTTCCTCCCTGACTGCAAAGCAGTTAGACAGTCAAGGAGGCTGATCCTCGGCCAGAATATGTTGTATCTTGGCAGTGCTGATCTTATCCCCCTCAGTGCCCCGTAACACCTCCTCCATCCTTTCCTTGAGGGTGCTCTAACAGCCTCAGAGAAGCAGCTGGGGTGGTTCTTTCAGTAAGAAAGATGCAGGTGCTGATGCAAGACCAGAGCTCTTTTCCAACCTTGGAATTGGAGATCCAATAATCCAATGGATACTCTCTGTAAGGGGTGCTATAGGATGGTTCAGCAGAAACCCTCCATGTTCAAAGTACCTGTTCATGATAGAGATTAAGACTTCTAGAATTTTTGATAAGGACACAGACTGTCCAATGTTTGGACACTCCTTGTGGTGGCATGGCTGTGCAGGACAGTCATTATGAGCACCTGCACTCCAACAATGAATATTACACCACAGGTGTTCTCTTCAGAAACAACAACAACAACCCAAAAAGTTGGTACCAAAGCAATTCAAAGACTTCAGCTTGCATAAATCAAGTACATCACCATCATTTCCTTGTATTTTGCATAATTCACTTTGCAATGTTTTCAGTTATTATTGCTGCCTTTATTAGTATGAGTTAATTATCTTGAATTCAGCTAGCCACACATGCAGCAAAGAAGCTATGCGTAGCCCATAAAACCTGCTCTGTGATCACTGGCATCTGTAGCATCTGAAATTTCACTAGACACACACCTGGAAGATTGTATCTTTATGTATTTATGTATGCATGTAATTGTTTACTGTCATTACATCCCACCTTGTTCCTGCTAGGAACCCAGGGCAGCCAACATGATCTTCCTCCTCCTTCCCATTTTTTCCTCTGTGAGGAAGGATAGGCTGAGAGTGAGTGACTCTGTGAGTGAGAAAGATAGTTGCTCTTGGAACACATTTTCAAGGCCTGCTGACTGGAATTCAGAGGAGGAGGAAGAGCCAGAAAAGACCTCAGAATGTACAGATTCCAGATGCTGAGATGAGAGAAGCAGAGACACTTATCTCAAGGTCAGACTCCCCAGGTATTCAGGAAGCCTCTGAGAATAACAGAGATGTACAGTTTTCAGGAGCAGGCTTAGAACAGGGGAGTTTGTCAGAGACAGAGAGGTAGGTATGGCTCTTGAGCCAGCAATGTGATGTTGGCAGAGGAGGGCAGCCCATTTAGAAGACTGGCATGAGCTGAGTTCATTTTCAGAAAGCCCTACCAGAAGAAGAGTTCCTGGAGGCAAATACCAGATTGGTTCAACAAACTGCTCTGTGAATGCTCAGAGAGTCATTCTAGGTGCTTGTGCCTCTGGGAAATACTTTGGTCAATGGAGAACATTCTGCAAGAAAGGTCTGTGTCTTTGAATGTGCAGAAAGGAACCCTAGCTCACTACACTGACCCAGAGTGAGCCAGTCAACTTGATGACTGAGTGGGGACTAGGACTCGGATTCCCCCAGTTCCAATCCAACACTCTAGCTGCCGTGCCACACTGGCTTTCTTTGCAGCCATAAGAGCCCTAAGCATGTCCTTCTAAAATAGTTAAAGCTAAGATTTATACGGAATCCCATGCCTGATTCTGTATTGTCTGTATCCTTCTGTGGAACTGCAGCATTTATATTTGAGCTCTAAGTTCTTTTGAGGGCTGACACAGTCCTCTGAGGACAAAAATGAGATAAAAATTTTCATGCTGCATGCACTGAAAAGTGCAGAGGAAGGCAGGTCATTGCACTCCCAAGAATAATAGTAGCAGTGCAGAGAAAGGGTTACACTATCAGAGATAAGGGATGGCATTTCAGAAAGTCTCTTGCACTAGCATAATCTCAGCAGCAGCATGAAATAGGCTATGGGAGAAAAAATGAACAGGCTGGGAACTAGAGTGGCATGCAAGGATAAGAAATCGTCAGATTTTCTGGAGATCCTGCTTGATTCATTACAAATTTGCTCGCTGAGAAACTAAAACTGCACTGCAGTCTCAACCCTCCTTATTACAAATGCTCACTAATTCTTTTCTGGGTTGCCATTTGAGTGGTAATAGCACATATTTACTGACAATATTTACCTTGGGAAAACTCCTTGGGCATACAGCAGGGAGGTACATTTGTAGGAAATTGGGCAGAGCTCCCAAAAGGTTATTAAAGGGCAAAGTGGTGATAACGTGCTGTGTCAACATGTAATGCTTTAAATATACTACACCCTCAACAAAACACTTTCCCTTCAAAAGAAACTTGAAAGAGCCACAGATGCTGCATTAAAAACGTCAATCTAATGTGCAGCCAGGTAGTACACAGAGCCATACAGATCAGGATCAGTGCCATTCAAGGTAGCTCTGTCACCCCGGAACCAGCGATATCAATAACTCTGCCATGCTGTACCACTGAAACAGACTTCATTTGTTATCAAGGCTGGCAGGCAGTGCAGCAGGACTGATTTACCCCCATGTGTCTCGAACAGGATGTATCCTGTAATTGTACGGTGATAAGGACAGCCTTCCGCAACCTGGGTGCCCTCCAGAGGGGTTGGGCTGCAACTCCCATAATCCCCATCCAGCAAGGCTAGCGTGGAGGGGCCTGGACCAATAAAACTCAATTGCATCTTCCTTTCATCTATGAGCTTGGGACAGCATGCATGGCTCTTCCTTCTATGCTCACAGCAAGCTTGTAAGATAAGTTAGTCTGAGAGTGGGCAAGAAAGAGAAAGAGACTGGAGAAGCTTACATAGAGAGTTGTACAGTTGTGAGTGCATTTGAACCTGACACTCACATTCATCCTTTCCCCAATCTGATATCCTCCAGATTGTCTCAGAATTCCTGACCATTGGCCATGCCAAGATGGCTCAAGCTGATGGCAGCTGAAGTTCACCACTGTTCTTCATGCTGCTGCTAGTGGACATCTCTTTAAGCATCAGCCAGGCAGACTCTCAAAAAACTACAACCATAAACTGCCAAGATGTTGTGAGCTGGTTCCTTCCCTCCATCTGGCTCCAAAACTCAAAACAATCCTTTGAAATGCAGTTCTTTTATTGAAACCCCACAGGTAGCAGCTTTCTACCAAGGATGAAAAGAGAAGCTTCTGCCAACGTAAACAGTTGAATCCAAGCTGGAAACTTCCCCTCAGTCCTCCCTTTCCACAAAACTTCTGGCTCCACCTCAATGTGGCTCTTACTGCTGGAGAACAAGATGGTGCAAATAATGAAGCCCCTCCAATTAAGCAGCTCATTTCTCCGGATCCCTCCTCAGTGGGTCAAGGACTGGGGCTCACACGTGCTCCCCTTTCATAAAGGCTGATTCCCATCAGAAACTGCACTGCTCCCCATGCCCAGAATCCAGGGACAACTCACATTGAACCATATGCCGTATGAGAGAGACGAGGCCGTCCTCCACACAAGAACAGAAGTCTTCTGGCTCTCCACTAAGGTAATTATTTCCACTCCAGAAATACTTTCCAGGTATGGAAAAGTGAGCTACCATGGGAAGAGCTTTCCCTAAGCAGGCCAAACAGTTGGGTAGCCATATATATAGACATAGATCATATAGATAGATACAGAATACTAGCGCTGTACGGCATTCATTCATGAATACCCACCAAAGCAGGGCTGTCCAAACTCAGGTCTCTGGGCCAAATCCCATCACCCTGGGGTTCCCACACACATTTCCCCAACCACTAATCTTTTGTTACTTTATTTATTTATTTATTTAGGAGACTTCTATGCCGCCCCATTCGCCAAAGCCTTGGGGCGGCTCACATCCATAAATAAACTTCCATAAAATAATATAAATTAACAATATAAATTAAGTCGCCCTGGCGACTTTCCCTTTATTTAGTATAGTTCACCACCACCACCACCACAACACACACACACAGTATAAGAGGCTGCAATGCATTTCCTATGGTTCAGGAACTGACAATAGGTTTTTAATTGGGTTATGCTGATATTTTTATTTTTGACCCCAACACTTTGCCTTTGGATCAACCTTATTTTTCTTTGCCCTCCCTCCACTGAAATGTGGTCCCCAAGAGCATCTCTAATATTGAATTTGGTCCTCAGGTTGAAAGGACCCTCCTCAGAGGAAGAGTCCCCCAACCCCACACCCAAAAATGTTACTCAAAACTGTTGATCGATGTGAAAGACCATGCTCTGCTTGTTCAGAGCTGGCCTTTTTCCAAATTTCAGCACATGGACACAGTTAATAACAGAGCAATCCAGTGGTCCCTGGACAGAGGCTAAGGGGCCATGAGTTATCTCAGATAAATAAATACTTTTCCTGGTAGATTCTCATCTAGTTGCAGTCAAAGCAGACTCTGTATGGTGTGTGAGTGTATGGGAGCTTGGTTTATCTTCCTAGACTTACAGCTAGACTTAACGAGACTCTCTCCTTAGAGTTATCATCAGCTCTAATGAACTCAACAGGGAAATGGACAGCAGACACTATTGCATTCAGATACAAAGAAGCAAGTCTGAGAGCTGGTGCCATGCAGATGGCCAAGCTAGCAGATTGTACCAATCTCTTGTCATTTTTGGCAAATCCTAAATCGACCCCCTTCCCTTCAAAGCTCGTGTGGGGTCAATGGTGTACTAACATTGGAGGGTTACGGCAGATTGCCACCGTGCTTGCAGAAAGCACTGTTTATTCAATCTGAAGTCTATTAGGAAAAACCTTTGAAGTCCTTGGCATATGTTCAGGGGGGTAAATAGCAAAAAGTTCTTATCACTATCCCTTAAAGAATGCAGACATCCTGGGAGAACATAGAGGCTGTTTTAAACAGTTACTCACTATCTTCATTGGGGCTCAGTGCTTTTTCCTACACACACACACACACACACACCTCCTTTTTGAAGCCAGTTCCTTGCTCCATCCATTATTCAGACAAATAAAGCTTGTTGAGGACTTGCCAGATTTCACATCACAGTTTCAAGGTCTGCTCAGCTGGGCCCTTGGCAGTCCATGGACTAAAGATAGCCATTTGCTTGCTTTAATATTGGGAGGTAGCGATGCTTTTTGTTGTCAGCTTTCCCTACAATGATAGCACACCCCTACTTCCAAAGAGAGGGCTAGAGTAGCTGAGGAACCCTTTGCAAAATTCATTGGGTTTCCCTGCTTTTGTTATATACAAAATTGTTCCTGCAGATTACAAATATCCAGTAGTGTTCCCAGAAGGTTTCAAGAGGAGATTGTACAAATTCATGGAGGGCATGTCTACCAGAGGCTGCTAGACATGAGGAGGAAATGCCAGGCATGGGAAAGGACACATTCAGTTGAAGATGGAATTCTCTCAAGCATTTCTCACCAAACCTCTCTAGTTCCAAAACAGGGTGCTGGGATGTGGTAGTGAATAAACATTGTTCTTCTGGACAGGTCTTAAAAAATGTCATGGATTCTGAAGTGACCCCAAATATCTTGCAGCATGCCTTCTGCTAGAAATCTCAGTGTGGTGTTGAATGATTTGTTGTTGTGTGTTTGTTGTCTGGTTCATCATGGTGCAATTCAACATCCAAAATTTAGAAACTTGAGCACTCATATAATTCACTTCTGCAGCAACCACAATAATGGAATAAGGAGGCTGAGAATGTGCTAGAAGAGGACTCCCTCTCCCTTGTTAGCCTATCCTGCCAGCTGCTGATGAAAGCCACCAACAGGCGTAGGTCACCTCACAGGAGGATATCTATCTATCTATCTATCTATCTATCTATCTATCTATCTATCTATCTATCTCAAGCAATATATGAAGGCTCAGATGCTTCATAAAGCAAAACAGGACCAGAACAACTTGGGACATCTTTGTTGGTCCAAGACATTCTGTCCACCCTATCTGGTTTGGACCTGAAAGACTAAGGGAAAGTGCATAAAGGGGAAGGTGCAAGCAGACACATATTCTGATCTTGGACAACATTATCACTGATCAAAGGATACTTAAAGCATCAGCCTTAGTGTCCCACTTCTGCCTATTTGAGTTCAAGTCAACATGGGATAGCCTTCATGAAGATCTTTTAAAGTAGTACAGTTTTTTTTAAAATAGTAATTGGATTTATACAATTTTTTAAAATTAATTTTCTTGATTTTAATTAGTTTTTGGGGTGTGTGTGCCAAAAGCAATATCACAAAATTCTGCAAAATGCAAAAACTTTAGACAGCGAAGTGGGAATCAGGTTGTTCACTTCAAGATGCAGATCTAATGAAAAACTCAGGCACTCCAAGCAGAAGTTGGGCTTCCCAAAAGCAGCTCCCTGATCACTGCTGGAAACAGGATGTTGGGCTGGATGCATTTGTCGGATTCACCAGGTTCTTCTCATTATTCCTATGGATTGTGACCAGAAACAGATATGGATGTGAGAACAACACAATAGAGATCTACTTTTAGGAGGATAAAGCAGGGGCGCTGCTCCCCAGGCTTGTGGATCAAATCCAGCTTGCCTGCCATCAAATCTGTCCGACGTTCCATTAGTGCAAACGAAGTAAGCTAACAGAAACTATGTTCCAAACTATGCACAAGAGGAGAATCTGACTAAATGTGCATTTGCACTAGCATGGTTGCACAAACAGCTCATGATGCTTGTGTAACATGTTGTGCAACTGGTTGCCCACTCTGCACACTCAACCAATTGCATAGCATAAGGTGCAGGTGTTGTGCAACAGAAAGATTTTGCAGTGTTCCATCAGTAGAATCTAACTTTACAGCAGGACACCATTAGATGCTGACCCTGAGATCCCAGTCCAGGCCTCTGGAATTCCCATAAGCTCTCCTCTCCTCCCCAGCTACACTGTTGTTAGCCCAGCTACTGGTCATTAGATGGTTTCTCAGCTTGCGTGCAGTCCCCACCTCCAACAACACCTCAAAGGGTTGAATTGCCTTTAAGCTACATTAGGGTGACATTTTCCCCTTTTTATTCTGACCATGCCCCTTTTGCCCTGTTTCTTTTTGCCTGGGATGCCTTCCCATTGAAAAGTGGCCCCAGAGAATTTCTGCAGAATTGACTCTTGGGCTAAAAGCAGTTTGATACCTCAGGTCTAAAGAAGATATTTGAGGGTGAAGCCCACCAATGTTCGGACAAGGAAGGGTGAAGACATGGAGTAGTTGTTGCCACTTCAGTTTCTCAAGAGCCTGGACAGCTTTCATAATCTGTTCTTCTCTACTGGAGGGCTTATGGAGTAATGCTCTTTTTCCCTCTTGGGGGAAAAAAAAGACACACACAAGCTAACTCTCCTCCCTGCCCTTGTTTGTCTGCTTTCATTTTGAGTCCTGCCAAACGAGTTGACAATCATCTCTTCAGTCAGTGATTCTGAGGAGTTGCTAGTTCACAACTACTGCAGATCTAGCTGGAGATGAGCCAGCACGGGGGCTCCCTCTTGCCATCTTGTATCATGGCAGGATGCTGACTTACGGAATTGAGATCCCAGGCAGAGAGCAGCATCTGAACAACGCCTGCAATTAACACGTTCGCTCTTCCCAGGAAAATGGCTCCTTTCCATCACGTCACTTACAATCCACTAAGCCTCAGTGTCTGCTGCCTTTAACTTTCCCTCCGATGCAAATGTACGAAAGCTGTCAAGGCCAATGATTGCGAGAGACACTGATCTTCTAAATCATTGCCAGGGAGGCGAAATATAATTCCATATCATTAGAAAAGTTGAACCCTCTGTGACACTACTCAGTGTTCATCAGATCCTATCCGGGCCCCATGAGCAGACCTCAGATACCCTGTAAAATAAGTTTCCTTTGTCTCAGGCTTAGCTCTGCATCTCAACATACACACCTCTCACCCCTGCAGTGACATTGCTGTTGCTACATTGTGCTTAAGAGGCGGTATGGAGAAAAGGAGCCAATGTCTTTCAGTACGTCAATGGCCTAAACCATTGCAGCTTGCTATCTCTCACATCTTCAAGTGACACGTTACACAGCAACCAGAAAACAAAAGGTCTGTTCATAGGATTTATTAAAGATGATGTTTGCCTAGCAGGTCAATGCACTGTAGTAGTATTTTCTGAGCCGTGACGTGGGTTCATGAATGAAAGAAGTTCCTGTAAGGAAGAGATTACTGCAGAACATTTGCATACTCATTCACGTATGCAAATGTTTGTTATTAATGAACAGATTATGCTTTGGTTTCTTTTGGCTTGCATGGTTTGTTGCAGCACCGGCACAGGCCTATGTTTATTTAATTCCATACGTACAGGGTTTTTGTTTCCTTTCTTTGTCCATTTCTAAAGATATGGATTGAATAAGAATGTGGGCTCCATCATAGAGTGGTACACCCTCCCTCCAATAAAGTACTTATCTCTTCAAGTGTGTTAGGCTTCTGTCCAATGGAAGTTGTGATTCTGACTTCAGCAGGACTATGTATCCACAAGTCTACTTTTTAGGAACTATCCACAGTGCCACGCTCTTGTGGTGATAGAGACCAGAACCATGGACAGCTCTATTAAAGTTCAGACTAAAAGTCAGCGTGGATACACTGCCCAGCTGATTGTGGAGACACTAATCTTCACTGTTGCTCCTACAATTCTTTGGGTGTTTGCCTCCAGAAGAAGGGTCAACACCACTTAAAGTTCACTTGATGAAAAGGCCAGACACAATCTTGGTAGGCAGGGATGCTCTATGGCATTGTGCTGCTTGAAGTGAAGGACAAAATGGTACCCTCAGTATTCCATGCATAGAAAGTGGTTTGGCAGTTGAATCTTACTACAAATAAGATTCTACCACAAAGGTTTGGAAGGCCAAAGTAGGACACACATACTGCTTTGCCCTCCAACACCTTCCTAGAGCTCCTCACCACTACCAGCATCTGTTCTTTCACTCCTCCTAATTCCAAGGCAGACCATGCTAGGATCTCCACCTCCTCCTCCTCCTCCTCCTCCTCCTCCTTTGTGGGGCACATTAGGCTACAAGTGTTTTCTATAGTATTCAATCCACTGCAACATTTTCTTCATCCTTCTATTCAAGGTTGATACTCCTTAAGTTATTCTGAGATGTTTGATGCCAGATCTTTTTTAGTCTTCTTCTCCTCCATGCTGGGATGTGCAGTGAAATATGATGGTCTTAGTAAAATTTGTTTGGTTGTTTAGTATGAAAGGAAAATTTCAAATTCACGTTACATTTCACTTTAGATTACATTTCAGTCACACATTTTAATGAATGCATTGATTTTTAGGTACTTGATCCTAGGAAATGGACTGAGGGCACATAGTGTGGCAACCTTACTGAAGCTAACCATATCACCATCAGATCATTGTCTGGATGGGAATCCATCAGGGAATGCTATGCATAGCCCTTTTAGTTCAGCCACAGAAGGGAGATGCGATGCAAATATAATGAGCAAATGGTACAGTGGACAAGCAAGAAGAAAGGAGAAGCCCACTTCCCTTGTGTCCTAAGGAAAATGTGGTTGGTGGGGTTTGGTTGTGGACCTGGCTAACTGCTGTGGCCTCTTTCATGTTTCAGCTTCCAGCTGGGTTCTGCTGCAGCCCAGATATGCCAAGAATTCCCCCCAGCAAAGGCTCCAGAGGAAGGACCAGTACCCTGAGGAAAAAGCTTGACAGTGGAAGTTCCCCCTGAGCTCAAATCAGCCAGTCAGCTGCTCTGCTCGAGGGAGTTGTGAGTTTGGACAGACCTCAGCACTCATTTTAATTGTGGGTGAAGGGATCGTCTCAAAGGGCTGTGAATCTGTACTCTCTTGCAGTCTTCCACAATTGCTCTGGCTTTCTTCCTCATGGACTACTGGAAGATAATTCTACAGCAACAGTGTTCTTTGCTGTACAGTGTGCCCATTTTGAATCCTCACACTGTCACTCCACACAAACACTGTGTGTGTGTGCGTGTTACTGAAATGATATGGATGGTAGTAACTGGGGCTAGGAGAGGGAAAGGAAATTTCAGGTGCTTGCTTGGGAACCTCAATGCCCAAGGAAAAAGAGGCCAATGGTTCCATATATAATTCTTTAGTACATATCTTTATCCCAAAATATAGATTTCTGTATGCACATAACCTACAAGATGCATTTTGGTGTGCACTTTTGGTGTATCTTTTGAACCACAAACCATATCAGAACATTTGGACAAGGAAAAAATTGAAAGGATGATTTCATTGCAATCCATGTATTAGCCTGGAAAGTGTGAATTAGACCAGTTTGCTTAAAACGATGGACCAAATAAAATCCATTAGCATCCTTACCTTAAAGTCAATGGCAGATTGTGGTAGGTATAAAACAGCAAATGGAGAGGTGTGGTCATGGCAGAGGCAAATGGTTGTGAAGAAGCTGACGAGTTGGAAATGTGGTACGCATGCATAACAAACAATAAAAACAAATGAGAAGGAATGTACTTACAAAAACTATGTATTAAAAAGAAGTAAATAAAATATGTTAATATCAAGAAGTGTATGCCAAAGGCAATATATGTCTGTTACTGGGAAAATGGGTGTCATTTGATACCATATGGGAGATGAACCCTACCAGATGTTTTTAATATCCCTATTATCATTTACATGGTTGCAATAGCACACCTACTGTGCAAACACTGTAAATTATGCCATTGCTCACATAAAGAGGTACTTAAGGGAGATATGATTCATCCATTTACACACAATGGAACAGGTTGGAATAAATTTTACCCTGAAAAATCAAGAGGCTTTTAATATGTTGGGTTAGAGCAAGAATAGGCTACTGGTGCCCCTTTAGAAGTTTGGCATGCAGCCTCCACTAGCCCTGGCCAGCTTAGTCAATGCTAAGAGATGATGGGAGTTGTATGCCTCATGTTTCTGTATTACAGAACCCTTAACCCTTTGCTCAAAGAGGAGGGATTTGACTGAACGCTTTGACTTGGCTGCAGAAAGATACAGCCCCATGACCAAGAGCTTTGGGGAACATCCTGAGTTCCATTCCATTGGCAGACCCATGTGCTGTATGGGCTGGGAGCTTGGAAGCTTGAGTGTATAGAAATGTTACACCTAGACCATTGATTCAGTGCTTGTCATGGTAGCTATGCTTTGTTTCTCCTGGATATGTACCCACTATGAGCATGGAAGTTTTTTCAACATCTTAGTCGAAACAAATTCCATATTTTTCGCTCTATAAGATGCACCTGACCAGAAGACGCACCTAGTTTTTAGAGAAGGAAAACAAGAAAAAAATATTCTGAATCAAATGGTTTACTAAACTATTTAATAAACTATAACAGAATACAGTAATACCGTATTTCAATCTTGTAAAGTGAACAGCAGTCAACAGTGGCATTAAGAACCATCATCACTGTCATTAACAAAAGAGAGACTTTAAAGTTCGAGTACTCTTCTAGTTTTTGTTGAACCCAAAGAACTCATCATCACTAGAGTCAGAATTTATGAAGCTCTGTTGCTTACAATCACTGACATCACTTTCTTAGTCAGTGGTGGAATTATTGAAGGAATCCACAATCTACATCAGTTATACAAGAGCTGCTGCAGACAATTCAATAACAAATCTAAAAAAGCCAGTAATGTCCACGCTGCCCTACTAGTAAATAATAGAAAAAAACTTCTGACAAAAAATTAGATATTGTACAGTAAATCAAACACACAGTGGACTAAGTAGCCTTTGAAGAATAAACTTCATACACGAAGGTAATGCTGCTCAAATATCCACTGATCCTAAAAAAAAATGTGTCTGATCAACTAACAGATAACTGATCCATGGAAAGCTTCCTGATAATCACAGGCACATTACCCATCACTTCCCCATGGGCTTCATTAAAAGACTGGTTGCCATTTGAAAATACACACAGACCTGTGATTAACAGCTCTCACCTGCGCTGGAGGAGGGGGGAGGAGCAGGGCGTGCCGAGCGCATGCCGGCCAGGTGGTGCCACGTGATGCAGACGGGGCGGCAGTGTCCCGGGCGTCAGGCACAGACACATTCGCTCTATAAGACGCACAGACATTTCCCCTTACTTTTGAGGGGGGGGAAGTGCATCTTACAGAGCGAAAAATATGGTACCTAGAAGGGTAAAATGCATCTATAAAGCATGCTTTGAAAAATCTCCTGCTAATACGTGGATAACCCTGACCACAAGGCAGAACTGCCTGTTCTGTATGCATCAAGAGGGTGCTGAAAATATCACCTCCACATTAAGTATCTCCCCTCCCTTCTGTGCCCATAATAAGTTGTACCATTTACCCTGTTTTATGACTTCAGTATGTGCTGCATTTCTCCATGCCCATCCCACAGTGTTGGTTTTGTGAGTCAGGCTGAGGAAATGCACACCATCACGTTAGCAATGGAGCAGAAAGGCTGAGCACTGTTGCAGTTAGGACTGGAACTTGGGGCCAGAGCCCAGGGTCCCTGCAACCTCCCACCACCGCCAAATGATTACCAGTAAGTGGCAGATGGTGAGAGCATCAGGGCAGCAGAAGAAAATTCCATCTATCCATCCATTAGTCCATCTGCCCATCCGTCTGTCCATCCATCCACTCATGCATCTATGCTTTCATTGATTATATTTCTACAATGCCCAGTAGCCAAAACTCTCTGGACAGTTCAGAGCCATTAAAACCATAAAATGCAAGATAAGATACAATATAAAAGTTACTTTAAAGCTACAGTATAAAATAAATGTAAAAACAAATGTCAAACCTAGTATCAACAGAAAGATTTAAAATACAGTAACAGATATAAACAAAACAAATCTAAAATGCTTGGCAAAATAAGGTCTTTTGCTGACTCTGGAATGCGTATGAATCAGGTGTCAGCAAAACTTCTTTGGAGAACTCCTTCCAAACCAGGGTTCCACAACAAAACAGGTCCCCTTCTTAGTAGCCACCCACCTTACTACCTTGCTGGGGCTCTCCATGAAAGGACGCTTGACAACAATCTTTGGGCCTGGGCAGACTGATATGGGAGGAAACAATTCTTTTGGTAAAGTGGTCCCTGCTTTGGAGGTTGATTAGGGATGTGTGAGGGATCTGTCCGTAGGAGAGAATCCCTCAGGCTCCTTGGGCACAACTCCCCAGACTCAGGGCCACTTTGCTCACCAGGAATCAAGCCCCTGTGCAAGTGGCGCCCCTCTCACACATCTGGAACAGCTGCCATTTGGGCAGCTGCACCAGGCACTGAGGAAGAGTGGAAGCAAGGGGCTCACCAGGAAAGGAGCTCCCCACAACTACTGTGCAAACAGCACCCCTCTTCCACACCCCCTCTTCCACAAGGCCAAGCCAAGCACAAGAGGAAGCCCATGAATGCTTGGAGGGATGGATTCTGATCGGGTTCATCCGAACCCAGATGTTAATATCAGCACTTTAGACTGGGCCCATTCCTGGATTGGCAGTCCATGCAGAGGGGAAAGTGTTCGTATGGTATGACCATGTTGATCATACCTATTAACAGTCTTTCTGGGCTATTCTGAAGCAGATTAAGATTCTGGAGTGCTTTCAAAGGTAGCTCCACATATGAGCTTCACAGCAATCTAGGTCTAAAAGTTGTGTAACTGAGGCTATCTATGTTTAGATAAGGATGTAGCTGATAAGACAGCCTAATCTGATAAGACTGCCCATGCCACCAAGTTCAGCTGTGCCTCTAATGATATCTATTTCTGTAATTATGATGGGGTCCGCATTTAAGGGCATTTTAAATGCAAAAACACACATGCTCTGAGTATTTTTTTTTTCTATGTTGTGGTTGCTGCTGTTGCTAAAATATCAGGAATGCTATAGCAGCAGTTGAAAAGCAGTGAGTGGTGGCTGGGGCTTAAAGAGAAAAATTGTGTGGCTGACACATGGGGTTTTAAAGGGGACTGCCGGAAGACCATTCAGCCAGGGGTCTAAAATGACCCAACTGCACTACAGTGCTTTGGGATGCTATGCTCAGTTGATCTTTGGGGAAAATGTCATGTGCAGCCCAGCTCCGAGCCTGCCCACTTCCAAACTGGAAGTGTACCTAAGAAGATAATGCATGGGGTTGCACAGAATAGATTGTTTCCAGAGGGAGTCTAATTCATTTTGGTAGATGTTTTCAAAGTAGAACTAACACTGGATCCAACCCAATGCATGCATGGTCTCCACAGCAAAGGCAGATTCCAGTTGTGACATATGATCAGTGGTTTAGAACTTGATGACATGCAGTTGTTTAATGGAAGATTTTGAATTTTCTTGCTTGACAACCCACCAATGATTGCTGGACTTTCCAGAAGAAAGAAAAAAGCAGAATTTTCTCTCAGTTATATTAATGGCAATACATTGAATATCAGTTGTTATTTTATGATCTCACTTTTTGCCTTTTTTCCTGTTTGTAAACAGCATTTCAGAATGAAAAACAAGAAGCCTGGGATCTTCTACTGCAGCTGAGAGAAGGGGAGGGGAGGGGAGGGCAGAAGGGGAGGAGAAGAGAAGAGAAGAGAAGAGAAGAGAAGAGAAGAGAAGAGAAGAGAAGAGAAGAGAGAAGGGATGGTAGAGAAAGAAGAAAATCAAGAGGAAAGTATGTGACTGAAGGAATGCTTTTCAAATGCAACAGATGCTGAATCCACTGTTTAAAGCAGACTTTATTATTGGCAGGACAGTTCAGGTTTAAGCAAAGTGAATGACTGGCTTCCAAAACACTAATCAACAAAGATGTAAAACTTACTTAAATTAGGTGTAGATGGTTTGGATGTATGGGATACTGCCAAGCTATTTATAGCATTTTATTCTTGGGTTGGTCTGATGGTTGGGAACAAAACCTAAGCAGATGTAAACTTCAAAAGGTTTGTTAGGTTTCAGTTGTGCCCAAACTTTGTTGATATTTCCATGTTGGCATTCAGAAGCTATCAATTTGATGACCTTTGAAAGCATTTGTGAAAGCTGAGGTCCATATATAGAAAAAGCAAGGAGAAACAAAATGCAACAGAGGAGGAAAGAATGGAACTATGAGCTTTCAATGAGCAAAATCTACAAATGAAATACTACAATGGATATGAAACTAATCATATTCTGAACACAGAAAAACTTAAATCTAAGAAGCCTCCCCAAAGCTGTCCATCCATATTAAGAGAGCTTCAAATCCTATGTGTCATGCACCAAGAAACAGCACTTAGGCTGTTTGCAGAGGAATTTTCTTTTGCTGATATTTGAAATTGAGGATGTGTGAACATTTCTTTTCGGTTCATTTTGGATAAGAATTTGCCAAAATTCACAATGCTTATTCTCAGGGGAGAAATAAATCAAGAGTCTAAAAATATGTGGGAGAAAATGAGACGGACAGAGCATGCATTTGTATTTGAAACATTAAAGGATTGCTTGCATAGTGCAGTGCAGTAGTTAGAGTGTTGGATAGGGACTGGGGAAACTTGGTTTCTAATCCCAGCTCAGCCAGGAAACTCCCTGGGTAACTTTGTTTCAGTCACTGACTTTCAACTAACCTACTACACAGGGATATTGTTAGGACAAAATTAAGAGGAAAAGGACCCTATATGCCTTCTTGGGCTTCTGGGTGGGCAATGTAACAAGTACATATCACAGATATCGTATTGCCAACAAAAAATTTATACTGCCTTTCTCCTGAACCAAGAAAGGCTTCTCATTTGGCTCATTTGGGGGCTGAAAGGAAGAAGGAAACTGAAATATAATAAGTGCAGGAATTCAGTTATGAGATACATGTGACCTCTTCAAATCCTACAAGGCGCCATCTTCTGACTACTTCTTCACATATTTGGATCACAGAAGGCCTGAAGACATGGGTGACTGAACTAGGTGAGGTGTCATGCAATCCACTTTCAGCATACTTGGGTGTACCCCAAAGCCCCAAAAGACTATGCAAAGTTTCCACTGCTAATTGTGAGAACCAAACCCACAGGCTGGCATTTATTCTCAATTCATTAATTTGGAATTGGAGACAGAAGTCTTGAGAACATGGTCCTTCCTGACTCCAAGTTGCTTGTCAGACAACACAGTCTGTAATCTTTTCTTTTTTCTTTCCTGTGCTCCAAGGAGCCATTTATACATATTAAAAGAAGAAGAAAAAGAAGAAGCACAATAATATTCATTTTGCCTAAGCAATCTCTGGCACCAAAGTGTGCATATCAGCAATTGTAATGGAGCCATTCTGTATTGGCACTTCAGGCCAATAACGTTTATTTCGCTTAGAATGCTGACACGGCTGTCTGCAAACAAGCCTCGGAGAGCAGAGACAGCTGGAATGCCATTAAAGAGTATTGACTTACGTGTTTATTGTTTTTTTTTTTTAATCTTTCTCCCTAGTGGAGGAACTAGAAGGCATTTAAGAATTCTAGTCACCTGCCAAAACATGGAAGGAAAATTGGCAAAATATTTTCTTTCTTTTTAAAAGTTTTACTTAATTTTGATCTCTAGCGACCTGGTATAAGTCAGTCTGTCTGTCTGTCAGTCTGTCTGTCTGTCTGCCTGTCTGATTGTCTGACTGTCTGTCTGCAGGGTAGAAAGTATGACATAACAGTAGCCGATCAGAGCATGCTTGTCTGAGAAAGACACATGCACACACACGCATACAATAGCAAAACTAAACATTGCTTGCACATAGAAGGTTGAGTCATTATTAATAATGCAGATCTTTTGGGTGCAATCAATCTGACTGATTAGTTGTCTGCAGAATTCATTCCAATGCTTTGGTGAAGCAAAGCCTTGAAACATGGAATGAACAGTTTGAAAGGGAAAACATTGAAAGGCATTAAAGGATGTTGATAGATTTTGTCCTAGGGTTAAGGAGAACCAATAATCAGTGCATACGTTTAAAATGGATGATTCATTGGCAGTTGTAGCCAGCAAAATGCATGAGAGGCCTCTCGACTTCCAATTCTTCCACCAACAGGAATATTTAAATATACATTTATCTTTAAAGCATCATGATTCAAGGTGAAAGACTATGATCCTTTGCAAATGGTGTTGGCAAAGTAACATAAATAAAGGGGGGTGAGTTTGAGGAAAGAGAACTTATTTATTAGAAACTATAAACTCAGATTTTCAAATGGTAAATCAAGTTCTTTTCATTCACCGTTTGATTCAGTAGTGAGAAAGCTAGAGAAATTTTTTTTTCCAGAGCAGCAGTAAGAGAGTTTGGAAGTCATTGTTATTTTTTCTTCTTTTGGAAAGTTGGGTTCCTAATAATAGGGAGTTCTGAATTAGTTTCTCATGAAACTGGGGTTCAAGGCATTTGTTTCTGAAATTCATACAGTTATCTAGACAAGTCCGAAACAGTGCGATCTTATTACTGCTGTCCTCCATGCATGTAAGGTTTTGGAGGCTTGCATGCATCCAACCCACAGTGCAGGGTGCGGCAATGGGGATCTTTGCTGCCTCTGCATCTTGTGACCAGCATTTCATCTAGACAGCTGTTTTCAACTGTCTCAATGAATCACCAGGGAGAGTGAGAAAAGCAGGCTATGGTGCCATATACTCTTTAGATACTCTTTAAGTCATCAACCCCAGCCTTCTTTACTCATCCAGAGACCAGGATTCCCTTCTCCCTATCACATAGGCAGTATCGGTGTCTATATTCAACTCTCCAGGAAAGAAATCTTGGAATTAATAAAATCCTATACATGTCTGTCTACTCAGTCACAAGCAAAATTGAGTTTAATGGGACTAACTTCCCCATAAGGAAAGATAAAGCAAATAAAGCAGATCTGAGAAAGGGCAAGATCTATGCAGGTGGCTATTAGGAAAGGGACTGAAAACAAAATTATGAATATTTCACTGCTTTTATACAGATTTGTGGTTCAGCTATGTTTGGAATACCCTGTACAGTTCTGGATTCCCCATCCCCAAAAGGGTATGATAAAGCTACACAATGTGCAGGAAAGGGTGATAACCAATACCTTGAATTGGGCCCGGACTTCAATGGGGAGCCAGTGGAGTTATGTGAGCACAATGCCCAGTCCCCATCAGCAACCTGGCAGCTCTGTTTTGCACCATCTGAAGTATCCGGACCGTCTTCAAGGCCAGCCCCATGTAGAGCGCGTTACAGAAGTCTAGTCAGGAAGTTACCAATGCGTGAGTCACTGTCACCAGGCAGTCGTTCTCCAGGTAGGGATGCAGTTGGTGAATAAGCCAAAGCTGCAAGAAAGCAGCTGTTACTTGAGCTTCCAGCGAAAGCTCTGGATTGAGGAACACTCCCAAGCTGTGGACCTTGTCCTTCAGGGGGAGTGCAACCCCATTCAGGACAAGCTCAAGGTTCCCTTCCCCGAAGCCCGAACCGTCTACCAACAAGACCCCCATCTTGTCTGGATTGAGCTTCAGTTTATTGGCCCTCATCCAGCCTATTACCTCGGCCAGGCACTGGTTCAGTACAGCCACTGCCTCACCTGGATTGGTTGAAAATGAGAGGTAGAGCTGGGTACTGATGATTCCGCAGCCCACACCTCCTAATGACCTCTCCCAGTGGTTTCATGTAGATGTTAAATAGCAAGGGGGACAAAATGGACCCCTGCGAACTCCATGGCATAACTGCCATGGCACAGAGCCATAGTCCCACAGCACCACCCTCTGGAATTGGCCATTGAGATAAGAGCAGAACCACCACAGAGCAGGGTCTCCAACCCCCAATCCAGAAGGATACCATGGTCGATGGTATTGAAAGCCACTGACAGGTCCAGGAGGAGGTGAGGGAATCCAGAAAACTTTGCAGGGGATAACCTTCCATATGGTTTAGATCCAACCATTCTGTGAGCAAACCCCTTTCTCTCACCAAAGGCAGATCCCACATCCAATGGCCACTGTTTCAGCAGACTCCAATGGGAATGATTTGGTTAAAATTGGATAATCATAACTTGAGACTGGCCTCTTAGGTTCAGAGGAGATCTACTTCTCAGTACCAATTGATATAGGACAGATAGGCTGGGCTTCTGGTTTCGTGCTTTGCTGATATGCTTCTGTTGAACCAAGCTTCAAGACTAAAGGAATCAGCCTGATTCAGTCAAAATTCTTCTGCTCAGTGGAGTCCAACTGTTTTCCTTATATTAGTGGAATGGGAAGAGGAAGATTTTTTTTAGCAATGTTTCCTCCTCCCTAAACACTTCTAAGTTTCCTCTGGTGGATCCCTCAACACACACTCCATGAAGATTTGATGGACATAAGGAACTAAGGTAGGGGAAGAATGCTGAAAATTCTTTGATCTCCATCTTTGATTGAGGTTGAGGAGGCATTGCCCAGCAAACTATCGTTTCTCACAATAGGATTATGTGGCTTTCAGGCCAGAGGATGTGACTTTACCTGACTCAGAGGATATGCCCCACACCCACCCACACACAATTGCCTTTACCACTTCAATGCCAGAAAAGCCTGTGGCTACAGAATTAGGCAGCAATTCTGTAAGAAACAAACAGCTCCTCAGAGGGGACAGGATTAGCACCAGGCCCTGATCAGTCAGAAGACCTCTGCATGTTGCTGAGACAACTGTTCTCCCTGAATGAAGTCCAACTAGCATAGCTCTATCCAGGGTCCTGACAGATCTTGCCTGATCTGAATGTTTTTCACTGCTCCACTGGACTGGACTCTGCTGCACCCTTTAGCTAAGTGCAACTGCTTCAGATAGGCTCATTAAACTGAACTAGTCAGAACGTGTTCCCCTTCAGGCTGACAGTTTGGTAGAGGGAATCCAATTCAGTTTTGCCCTATGTTCCTTAAATTTAGCCCATATCTGGCAGGGTGAAACCTCCTCGTTCAGAAAAAGCCCAGCAGCATGCAAAGGATCTTGTCCTCAGTGCCTTCATGTATGATCTATGAACAAATGATGCAAAATATTATCCAAATATTATCATTAGAAGCAACGAAGCAGAGTTTGACTTTTAAATGTCAGATCTTGGCAATGGCTTAGTATCCTAAGTTCATAAATGGCAAAGGGTGTAACAAGGTCATGGAAATTTGGCAAGCCCTTCAATATGGCAAGGCTGTTTGGGATTTACAGCTGGTCTTTCCTGTGTGAAATGCAACAAGCTTTCAGAGGAATCTCAATTTAAAACAGAGATAGAGAACATACTATCTGATATTATTAGAGCTGAAGCCAAAAAGATAGATCCCTGGCTAAGGAGAATATAGCACTCTTTGCCCAGTTATAATGTAACATTTTGTCATGTGTGTTAGACATACCACAACTGCAATTGCCATAGCCATTCAGGTGCCATACAGCTCAGACATGCAGGTGAACCTGCAAAGGTCTTCATTATACACCTTTCCATTGAAAATCTCTTGTTTGGGCAAGGGTGTCTTCTAGGGAGCTCAGTCCAGTCTTGGGTGGGACTGAAGGCACAAAGGAGTGGAGTCAAGGGCACTCTGGGTGACTTTGGGCCAGTCACAGTCCCATAGTCCAACCTACCTCACAGGATTGTTCTGAAGATGAAATTGAGAGAAGATGGGGAATTATGTAAGATGCCTTCAATTCCTTGGGAGGAAAAAAGGCTGAATATAAATATGACAAATTAGTACACAAATAAATAAATGAGGCATGACCAATGTAGTAAAATAACAACACATTTGGCTTAGAGCTGTTACTGCCCATAAACAACTTTGGAGAGGCTTTTTAACCCTTCGGGGGATGGAGGGATACAGAAGTCAGGAAACCATCAAACAAGAAGTAGTTGGGGAAAGAGACTGTTCCAGGGGAGGAAAGCATGCCCAGTGGCGAACTAGACCATGTCCCTCAGATTCCAAGTGATCTATATTTGGTCCCACATTCAATTCCACTGATTACATGTTTGCGGCATATCACCTGCATGTCACAGTACCCAAGCAAGTGTAATTGGGGTTGTAGCACAAAGGGTTAACCCTTTCTCCACGCACTGCAGTTTCCTCCAGCACCCTCCATCCAACCCAACATGCTGCTGCTAACTTACACACACACACACACACACACAAGATACTGTTTAAGGAACCAAACCAAAAATAAAAACCCGCCCTTACTTAAATGCCTTCAGCATCATATATAATTTGGCATTTAGGCAACTAGCTGAAACCAACCACAAGTCACTTCTCTTCAAACCTTCAAAAGCAATAATCTACAAGTGGAACTCTGGGGATAAAAATATGCACTTTACATAAACTGGCAAACAGAATTCAAAATATTACATAAGGTTCAACAGGACAAAAGAAAGGGCTCTTGAAGCACAGTACTTGATATGCAGGCCAGAAGGTTTCTGAATAATCAAGTTGAAATTTCAAGCCACAGTTGATGTCCTGCAGTTTCCAATGGCTGGCAATAATGAAACACTTTATTCAAATATTCCAAATGCCCAAACATTGTGGTTAAAAGCTTTTCAAAGCTTTGAGAGGCACAGTTCATTGCTTTCTTAGGAAACAAAACCTTAATTCTCATTGAACCTGTTGAAGTGCATCTCATCCCAGAGAATGTGCAAACTGGAGTACTGAGATTTCACATCAGATTACAGCTCTTGCTGAAGGTTCCTTGAAAAGAAGTGCTCTTGCTCTGCCTTTCAGAATGGTTGTTAAACTGTATGAATCCACAATTTTCTGCCTTAGTTCAAGGACTGGATTTCAAGAGCCACTGTTTTAGTCTATTGGACTCCAATAATATTCTCCTAATGGGAAGTTTGAGCCTCAAACCTTTTTACATATGACTAGCAAGCAGACTGTAACACCCAAGCATTGCATGGGTGGGTTAAGTCTTTATGATGATTGAGCAAACTCATCCAGTTGTCAGAGTTGGATATCTTCTGCCTGCCCTGCTTGAGGGCCCCATGGGTAGTCCTGTGTATGGACCCTCCCATGATTCTCCTCCACACCCCCATGGCAGAGTTTGTTCCACTTCATTTCCTGAGACAAGGAGGGCCAACAGCAGTGAGAACTCAGACATTAGCCTTGGTGCCTAAGCCATCTAAATAGCTCTTAGTCTGATACGGCAAATTTCAAACCACAGCAAAGTATTGCAGTATCAAGTAAAGCTACATAGCAGTCAGAAGAGAGCAGGACTGGGACTCGGGTGATTGAGGCTGGAGTCCTCACTCAGCCACGCGGCTCACTGGGTGACTTTGAGCCAGTCACAAACTCTCAGCCCAACCTACCTCACAGGGTTGTTGTTGTAATGATACAATTGAGCGGAGGAGGAGAAGTATGCAAACTGCCTTGAATTCTTTGAATGGAAAAAGATGGGGTATAAATTTAATAAATAAATATATCAATACCTCCAGCAGCTCAAGGCACAATCACTGCTCCATAAGGAAGGGTCTGTCCACACTCCATTCCTCTGAGTAAGGGCTGCCCCCAAAGCAGGTTGTAGAACAGCCTACGAATCTCTTCTAACTTCAGACTGCCATGGGGTGCAAAACTATGTACAGTTTAGGGAAGTTTGCTCCTAGTCGTTGAAAATTTTGGAGGGATTACTCCACTCCACTGGCAGAGGGGGTTGCCCCACAGTGAAAGTGAGGGGCAAGCATATACCTTTGTCCCTCAGTCAATTAGGCTCCTCTGCTTTCAAACTGTATGGACTCCGGAGATACATAAAGGATAGGGAAGTCTGGTGGCTGAAGATGTACTGCAAGAAGTTCAACCACATGGACAAATTGAACAATTTTACAATAATTAACTAATTAATGCATCAAAAAAAATAAAACAACCCTGAGGTTCATGTTCCTAATGTCCTCTCAGTATGCATACAGCACCAGAATTTCAGGTTTTTAGCTCTTTCATGGGGATGGATGGATGGAAAGAAGGACAGGCTGACAAGTATCCTTTTATATTATTAAGCCCTATTCAGTGCAATTTTATGTCTGAACCCTTAATCAACCATTAATTTTGAAATCAGTGTAACCTATCCTATAAGGATGTGTGATAATTTCAGTTCTGTTTGATTATCACAAAATATGCCACGTTTACAACGCTGAACACAAAGTATTTTGCAGGCAAAACATGCACATATTGGAGCTTGCAATGCTAATTTGCAAAATACATTCTTTAGAAACCATACAGTTTGGAAATGTGCATGTTGGGAAAATGAATATCTTCCACAAAAGGCATAGTATATCGACATTCCAGACAAATCAAATAAATCTATAATTTTGCCATTGTAGTTCAATCACCAGATGGATTCAGTAGCTTTTCATAGAATGAAGGTGAAATTTTCTTTTGTATTTGTTTTTCCACAATTAATCATTGAAAGAAAAATGAGGCATGAGGAAGGCCACAGGTAGCAAATCAGGTATCTAACCTTGTATTCTGCAATCCTTGTCCACACTGTATAATCCTTTTGTGCCTGTCCCCATAAATCTAATTTTCTGGAATTTGTGTAGATACACGAGTATACATTGGGTCATGTAGAGCCGTGTCTTCTAGCAGAACCGTGACAGCATTATTAGTCCCCTTAGCAGATAATTTTCGAGAGAAGAAAGGCCTAATGAACAGTACAGATTGTAATTTTTGGAGCTTGTTCTTGCGTGGCTGAAACATCTTGACGTTGTTGGGCAGCTCCTCAAAGCCTTTCTTCTTGTATTTAAGGAACAAGATAATGGCATTTTGTATTTCCATTGTCAAACATTGTGTTCCTCAGGATGACAGTTTCCTGGGTAGTGTGAACTGTAACCTTGTCCAACCCTAACAGGTGAACTTGAAGCAATTCAGACGAAAAGTGGAAAATCAAACACAGGGAAAGATCTAAGGAAATTTGAAAGGCTGCAGGTGACTGGGCTCCCATCCAGTTTGTGCCAAGTAGAAAAACCTCTGTGGCCCACATTTCTAATGT
Source organism: Varanus komodoensis (assembly GCF_004798865.1). Lineage (NCBI taxonomy): Eukaryota > Metazoa > Chordata > Lepidosauria > Squamata > Varanidae > Varanus > Varanus komodoensis. The sequence goes on from NW_025335409.1 coordinate 2,917,627, forward strand.
ATTTGTCTAAGTCTGCTGTTATCAGACTTGACGTGAAGTGGCATAGACATTGTTTCGAAAGCGGAAAAGCAAAATAAAGGACCTGGAGTGAGTGGGCATATGTGAATGTAGAGAACATGGGAAGAGCCATGCTGTATCAGACCAAGGTCTAACGTGTCCAGCACTCTGTCCACACCATGGCCAAGCAGCTGTCTACGGGATCCCACAGGCAGGGTATGAGAGGAACGGCAGTCAGTCAACCAAGTTGCCCAGCAATTGGTGTGCCCAGCAATTGGTGTACATAAGTACACTGCCTCTGGTACTGGAGGTAGCATATAGCCGTCAGAACTGGTAGTCATTGGTAGCCTTCTCCTCCATGAGCTTATTCCATCCCCTTTGGAGCCCATGCAAATCGGCACCCATCGCTACCCTTAGCAAAAGTGTGTAAGGTTGTCTTGTGAATTGCCATGGTGCTACTTCAGGCACATCTGGGCTAACATCAGATGCTAACATTGACAGCAAAGCCACACTCTGACTTATCGATCAAGATAATATAGGGCACTAGAGCTACAGTCTCACAGAGGGGGACACAGGGCAGAGTGAAGGGCTCTGCATACATCAATGCTTGCAGAAATGAGTGGAAACTGCCACCTGTGGAAATTTCCCTCTAAGCGGCTGTTGCCGCAATCCTTCCACCTACACCTGCCACAGAGAGAGAGAGAGCAAAAGAGAAAGAGAGGGAGATTTAAAAAACAAACAAGCAAACAGAAGTAGATGAGAGCAGTTGCTGAGAGAGGGGGAATCTTAAAAAACAACATCAGCAGCAGCATGTAGGCCAACACTGATCTGGATTCCACAAAGCTCCACCTTATACATATAAGCACGTTTAAGGGCAGTGGGCCTTTAGGGCTTTGGGTCCCTAACCAAGCAGAATAGAATATCCCTGGTGGTCTTCAACATGGTGCACAAAACACCAATGAACCCATAAATACTTGTCCTGGAGTCACAAGGTCAGCTCATCCTGCTTTCTATCTCATCTTTCAAGAACTTTAGCTCTAGCACCCACTTGATTTGGGTTCAAAGAAGTGGCTTTGAGCTTTCAGGTCTACCCCCAGCTCTGCCTCATACCTGGGCAGCTTCCCTTTCGAGGAAGAAGTGTTGTGACCTGCTTTGCCTACCAGGGCAGCTATTTTATGCATAGGCATTTCCTCTGCATGGCAGCCATTTTGCAAGAAAGCCCACAAGACTTTCTCTGCCTTTCAAATATGGCCCACCAACTAGACTCCTGGAAGACTGTCTTGGTTAATGGGTGGTATAGAGATCAAATAAAATAAAACAAAATACTGCCACTCTTTCCTCCATGGATGCAAAATGCCACACATTTTTGGCCACAAAGTATCCTTATGCTGGACTATTACCTTGCACCGCCAACCTGAGACCATTTCATGAGCTTCCTAAAGGAGATGACTGCATTCCTCAAAAATGTGTTCCCAGGACTGAAATGATGTCAGCAGCTCCTGACGTAGTTGAGAACTACCCCCTGCAAACTTTCTATATGGCCCCAAGGAGGGTGTAGCACAATTGCCACAAGTCCACTTAGTATGGAACCAGTCAGCATGACAGCTGTCCTACATATGCTGAATGGATCCTTTGTCACCTGCTGCCACACCACTGCCTTAATGTACCAAATGGCCTTTCAGGGTGAGCTTGCAATGTTACCTGGGCACAGCTTTCAGCCCTGATCTCACAGATGCAGCAAGCCTTTGTTGTTCTCCATTCAGCAACGCACTGCAATAACATGTAGCAAGGGCAGCGCATAACTGGAAAAATCTTATGTGGTTTTCATTGTACTGGAAGTATGTGTTTTGTCACAGAAATGCCTAGCTTCATTGCTGAAATGGCTGCATCAACATTTTGCCTTCCCTGTGGTCATCCTGTGATATACCAGGAAATATAAGTAGCACCTGCAACAGACTGTTGCAGTGGGTTCTCTTACATGCCAGTAGGGGTGTGTCTGCATGTTTGTCTTCTTATTACTACTATTTCCGATCTTACAGATCTGAGTACTAGAACCAGATGAAATTTCAGATGTGACCTGGGGAGCTCGAATGCTGTTCTTGACTTCTACACTTTTGAAGAGTTTTAGAAGGTGCTCTAAATTTATTATGGTGAACCTTTGTTATTTTAGGGTCTGAACGTTTACCATCAAAACAGAAACAGCAGGGCAAATTCTTCTTAATTTAACTGTAGGAGAATTAAAGCCAGGGGCAAAGTTTAAAGTTTCCTTGTGCTTTGCAAATCTAAATTGAAAAACAAAGGTAAACTACTTTTAAAGAGAAGCATGTTCAAACAATAAAAAATATTTTTAGGACAAACTCAAGCCTTTAAATATGCTGTACAAAGGATCCCATTTAATTGCTGTTTGGCTGATTTTGCATTTTACTTAATTAATCTCCTTGTTCACTAATAAGAAGCAAGTGAAAAAACAACCCCATGTCAGCAGTACTGGAATCCAAACACCTCAATATCTGCATTCTAAAAACCCACTAGACTACATTAATTGGTATATATATGCACACACACAGGTGGCTGGGAGAAAAGAAAGGGCAAGGAAAGGAACGGAAGCAGCTGAAAATAAAGAGGAAATACAAATGAAAGGGTAAGCATTCCTTTCTGTTATGTACAAAATGCTCTGTTCCCTCCACTGGATCTCCACTGGATCTACCGGGTGCAGTGATAATCCATCGCTACATCCTGGCACACTTGAAGCCATACAGACACTTTTCAATAGTAGCAATTGATTACAATGCCTAATTTTGAGAGCCCCAAGTGGGAGTTCACAAGGACACCGACACATCTGGCACAGCGTTAATCATATTTGTTTGGAGACAGAACAATATGCCAGCCCATTCCCTTGGCACAATTCAATCTATTACCCTATATAAAAAGGCTGACATCTTCAAAATGCTAATGAGAAACTTTGCAGCATTTTTTTTGGACTGAATCTTTGGACCGTGTCCAGGGATTGTTAAAGCTACTTAACAGATTGTGAAATAGTCAGTACAAGGCTCAGAATGCACTTGCTCTGCATGCTTGGCTGTCTAATCAAGAGCAGGGAGAACTGAGAAGGGGTGATGAGAAAGAACGTGGCAGAGAAATGGACTCCATTCAAGAAAAAGTGGCTGTGCCCAAGTCCCGGTGTCAGGACACTTCACTGTCTGGGGATGTGTTTCAAAGCTATGGATATCAAAGATCTCTCCTTACCCAAGACATTTCAGGAGCCTTGTAACTTGTTTTGCTTCTCGGTGTCCAATCAGATTTTTGCTCTCTATCAGTATGTGTTTATATGCGCGTTCTGGTACTTTAGCTACTGGGAAACATTTCACAAAATCCAGAGGTGTGCACAAATTAAAATAACCATGTTCCAAACCATGCATTTCTCCAGGCTGAGGTGCAAAGTAAGCTTCAGTCCAACACATCTGGAGAGCACATGGATGGGGAAGGCTGACACAGAGGATGACGGCATGAATTGAACTGCTCCATGCATAAACCCTTTATCCTTAAACTTAACCCTCTGCTTTAAGCTTCTGGTTCTTCTCCTGTTGCACCTTTAGGCCACTTTGCTTCCCATATGGTTCTTCTCCTCTTGAATTTCATGGTCTCCATGAACTATGTAAACTATTCAGGCCAGGAAGGAAACCACAATTCTTCCCAAATCTGGGTATTACTTGGATTTCAGAAATCAGTAACTGCATCCAGATAGAATAGTGCACATTGAATGAGCCTCGAGCTTGTGAACTTTTCTTTTCTTTTCTGGATTTGTGCGGATGCAAAGAGGAGGTGGGACGTGTTTGCTTTCATTTTCAGCTAAGCACAAATTGTCATCAATGTTAGGACTGAAACAAACTGTAGTTAATTCTACGGCTAACTACAGTAGTTAATGCTCAGCCCTTGCTTAGGAAGCAAGCTTAGCTGAGAAGAAGTCCCCAAAGGCTTGCAGAAATCCAGTTGCACAACCAGCAATTTGCTTCGGTGACTGTAGGTCATGTGTGCAGAAGAGAGATCCCACTTGTGCAGTGATCCAGAAGGCTCATTTCCTGAAGGTGCCCACTCCAACACTTGGCATGCTTACCAGGAAGTTCTCACACATCCGCGAGAAAGAGGGTCAAAGTCCGGGGAGCTGAGCCTAGGGAATCTGACAAAATAGATTCCTTACACATCCCTAGTTGACAGATCTGGCTAGTTCAGGAAAACCATAAATAAAGTAACCTTAGTCCCTTACCCCAAAGGTAACCTCGATGTGGATGAATCAACAAGGTACTCCTAGCTTAGAACGATCCCCTTGCAGCTGTACTGGGGCAAGGTAAGTGCGTGGGGAAGCAGGCTTGCACGCATAGTGCTCAACCAGGGTTGACCAGCGAGGGGCCACAGCTCTCTTTAGCTGGGGCATCAAATTCCTTTCCAGAAGGTCTCTAGGCTTGCTCCTCTGTGGTGGTTAGGTAAGGCAAGGAGGCAGGGGCAAAATACCAGTATATCCCAGTTCCAAGGTCTTTGGGCAATGAAGTGAGCCTTAAGAAAGGCATTTCAACAGAAAGAATTGGGGTGATTGGGGGACTCCACAAAAACTGGGGATGATCAGTGGTTGGGCAAAATGAGGTGGGACCAGAGGAAAGGGCCATGGTTACCTGGCAAAACCTGGTGATCCATCTTAGAACCCAAGAGGGTGGGAATGTGTACCTAGGAGCAGAATGTATTTCCTATGAAATGTCTTTCCTATCCTCACTGCTTGCAAAACAACCAGGCCACTGCCTCTGAGCATCTGCAAATGTCCTTCCTTTCAAACTGGACATTTTGGTGGGCCCTGCTTCCTATCAGTTGAAAGTCCACTGCAAGAATATGTCCTTTTTTATTGCACAACAGCCGTGCACCGAAATGGAAATGGATTGATACTCTGCAGAACATCTCGTCTATAAACTATCCCAACCACTTTTCCTTTCATAAGTGATAAATTGAAAAGGAACACAAGAAAACATGCCTGGAAATGTTGACTGCTGGGGATTTTGGTCTAAATCATCATCTGAAAGTTGTTTCAAGAATAGATGAGCTTTATTAAATCAACCACTCGCAATCAAAAGCATCCTCAGGAGGATGAGCTTGCAGTGCCCTATTAATGGCTATAATTTTGGCCATGAAGCCAGCTATTGGGGTTTCCCCATTGGACATCCTGTAAATTTTACAAAAGGAGTGTAATATGCTATACGACATCTCTATTTTCAGTGCAGGATTGCCGCTTTCAACGGGCATGTTATTTTCTTTCCGCAACAGAATTTATCAGCAAGAAGCAGACAAATCAGAACAATTGTGCAGCTGATGTGTGTGTGGCAGGGAGGCAAGTTATAACTCTGCTGGAACCAGAAATGGGATACGGAGTGGATGGGGTCTTAACTGAAGCTTGTCGCTTGTAGATAGTTCACTGGGGTGGCTAGAGGGTTGCTAGACGGAGGTCACAGCTCCGTGACTGAGTAGATTCTTTACCTGCTGAAAGTTATGAGTTTGATCCCTATTTCTATTTGCAGGGAACAGTTGATGAGAAGCATTTTGCCTCCAACCCTGGACAATTACTGGTAATTAGAGTAGACCAGGAGGTGAGGGGGAGGTCAGGGGAGTGTTCGGTACAGGCTGAAAGTTGGGAGAAGACATTTGCTTCCAGGAAGTCTCCCTGGAAGATACTCCAAGGAGAACAGTGTGCAGTTCTCCTTCTCTCCATCAGCTTTGTAGTTGTGGAACAATGTGGGATAGATTAAATATCAATTGCTTGAAGTTGGAGTACAGTTCATGAGGGATGCAGCCTGGGTGGAGGAGGTATGGCCCATGGCAGAGGTGCAGTACCCAAGGACAAGTTCTATTTTGGAGAGGTTTTCAGGCCCACCTTCCAGTGATGGTTGGGCCAAAGGTAAATGGAGGTCAGAGCCAAGATAACAGCTGTTCTCAAGCTACATTGAACCATATTATTAGCAGGGGATGGTGGCAGGGACAATGCCAAGGACTACACTGAGGAAGAAGGCATCAGGATTCATAGAAAGCCCGTGGACCCTGTGTTGGACACCCCTGCTTTAAACAGAAGATATTTCTTTTCATATCCCTTCAAACAGAAGCCTGTCCTCAGTAACACGTGGCACATGACCCGCCTAATATATCATTTTTTTTTTCATTTGGATTTCTTATAAGAGGGCCTGAGACAACAATTTTCCATTCCCAGACCTTTCTATTTGATACCTTTGAGTGTAGAGCTGCAAGAGAACAGAGACTCCTCTGGGTACAGCAGCTCTTCATCCTTCTCCTCTTTATAAATGCAGTTGACCTACTTATTTATCAGTTTCGAAATCAATTCTCTCATTTTGTTTATAGGTACCCTAGGCTGACGTTGAATTTTAATTTTGTGAAGATAAAAAACAAGAACACATCCCTCAAGGAGGCGTTTGCACTAGCTTGGAACAGTTTTTTCCTTTCATTTGTAATGATTAACTAGGATGTTGCTTTAAATAGAAGTATTGATCATTCCATGACGTAGAATGGGAGTGGATGGTCTATGGAATAAGCTGGTAGGACTCTTTCAAGGATCTTGACTTAAACAAAAACCAAGCACCTAAGGGACCCAAGGAACTTAATGGTTCAGATTATCGTATCTCTCGTTTACTTCTAATCAAGATTTTGACCTTCTGGGTCAGGCAGGAGGCTGGGGAAGGAACAGAGAAAAACTTTAAAACTGTTCTTACACCTGATTAGGGGAACAGGAAGTGGTAATATTCTCACTACATGACCGAATGTTACAGGTCACCCACTTATTATAAGCTTGCCTGTATGCTATGAGATGTCTGGTCATTTTTATTCCTTAGGGGTGCTTGATGAACTCTTACAGAATTCTACTTCATGCTGACCTCAGCTGCACCTGCCAAAGTAACATGAAGGTGAGAAATTGGTTATCCACCAACTTTCTCATTCATCCAGGGTTCTGGTGGAGTCCTCAGCAGGAAAAAAACCCCCATACAATTACAATTTTGAGAGAAAATGCATTTAGAAAGTCAGGTTTTGAGAGAAAATGACTTAAAAGTATGTTTCAACTTTAGGACTGAGTGACATTCCCAACAGTTCCCTCTTTGCTGGAACATTCCTTCCCCATGAAAGGCGTGGGGAGAATGTTACTCACGTTTGGGAGTGGCCATATTTATTCCTCAGGAATGCTGCTGTGTCATCACATCCCATTTTCAAGGTGCTTTGCAGCTACAAAGGCAGCATAGATTTTAAAAGTGTTTTAAAGAAAAAGAAAAGAATGGAGAAGCCCTCAGACCTTCTTGTGATAAGTGGTCCATCCCATTCAAATGTTCAAATCCATATTCTGAACTTGGACTGATTTACATTTTAAACATTAGAATTGTACAGGGTTTTAAAATGTTTCCACAGGCTGATGTGGAAGCAGAACGGAGCACACATGAGCAGAACAAATGAATTGTGGCACGGATCTACCCAGGACTGGCATCAAAAGTGGGTGCGTTGGGGTACCACACCTGAGCAGGGGCCCAGTGACAAGAGTCCCCTGGACCTGCTTCTCCTCTCCATCCCTGCACCCTGCTCAGTCACCTGCCTTTTGCTCCTCTTCACCTCTTACCACCTGGCCCAGACAATGTTGAAGGGTGAGAAAGAGAAGTGGCAGGTGACATTTCCTGCTGGCTCACTGTGACCATGGTGATGAGAAGGCAGATTCACTGAGGGGATGGATTCCATTGAGGATACCTTTCCCAAAGGCCCCCAAAAAGCTGGAGCCAGAACTGTAAACATGGCTTGCTATCTAGTATCAGCAAGTCATGGAATGTGTATGGAATGGGATTCTGTGGGAGGTGGCTGAAACCCCATAGGTGAAGGTGTTCAAGGACAGGCTGGACATGCACAGGGTAGGCATGTCATGAACAGAGCCAGCTGAAGCTGGTGGTCAGAATTGATGGTCCAGGAGACCCCTTCTGACTCATTCTGTTTCTATGTTTCTTGGAATGATGGTTTCTTAAAGCCCCGATATCAACAAAGAAGGGGTCCTCAAAAAGACAGAACTGCTTCCACATTAGGTCCCTTTCTCACAGAGCTAGTCAAGTGATCAATGAGAAAAAGAAAGCAGACATAAAATGGTGCTTCAGCAAAGCACTTGGTTGAACAGTAGTGGTTTTGAAGTGAGAGGCAGAAAGGGTTTCTGAAAGTTATTCAAAAGTATAACTGTTGCTCTTTGACCAAAGTGGGCAAAATGATCTGGATCCTATGTTAACACAGACCTTGACTCTTATTAAAAACACCAGCACTGAGGAGGAGTTGAGGGGGCAGAAGATGGGAAATAGGAAACTGGAAAACAAGTCACAACCTTGTACTGCAAAAGGAAAGAAAACCTTAACACTGCACACAAAGTTGCCATTCTTGCTTGGAGCAAGGGCTGAAGAATTTAAAAATAAACATCATTTTCTGTAAGAAGGTATTTAATTCTGAAGTGATTGAGACATTACTCCATTCCTAAATTCCCCTGTGCTTGCGGACAGCTTATTCATCACACCGGAAGTGCCAAAAGGCTCCTGTGGACCTCTGTGGAACAGCAGAAGGGTGGGATAATCTTTTAATAAGAGGAAAGTTCAGCATCTTGCAACCTTGGACACATGCTCTAAAGAAACACATGCAAAAAATGAGGCTCTTATGCACGCAAAGATGAGGCATCATGCTATTTGTCCTAGCACTGGGGTGGGGAACTGCCCTCCACTTGGCTTTGGCCCTGCCCGGAAAGGGCAGCAGAGTGGTAGCTACACTTGGTCTTAATATTGCATTTAAAAGCAAGGAAAAACTGAACATATTAAATACCAGCAAGCAATTAACACACAATTTGGCCCTGCACATGGCCAAACTATACAACCCCATGGCTACTGGAAAAAAATCTAGACAGCCGTAAGATTCTCTGGATTCTCAGCTGCAAGGTCAGAAAGTAGCTACTACTCAGAGTATGCTCCCTCCTTGCAGCGAGCAACAGTGGCTCCATGTCCAAAGTCAGAGGAGCAACTTTGGAGAAGGGTCCAAATGCTTTTGGGAGCATTCTAGTGGGAGTGGAGGAGGCTGGCACCATCAAAATAGGACCCATTGTGATGTGCTTCCATCCCACTGTGAAGCACTGTGCTTAGAAATTGGCCATCCAAGTGAGAGAAGCACAGTGGCAAAGGTCTTCTGTATGGGGTGCCTGTATTCCCCCTCAGACTGCCCCCTAAATGTGTCTCATGCTCCCAGTTTTTCCCACGGCATTTGGGCATCTCATTTTGGAAGGCAACGAACAGGAAATTTTCACCTGGCTGAATTTTACCTCCATCATATGAGCCTCTATGAATTGTAGTTTTTGCTTCATAAAGCAGTTATGAAATTGTTCTGAAATATGGGTGAAGCCATGGCACTGCCCTTCCTGGCAGAGGTGTTTTGAAAGGTTCTCACCCTCGCAAGCCCATGTTGTAAATATGGGGGTGGGGAGAGACTGTCGTCAGTGGGGTAGGTGTGTGTGCCTGGAGGTGGTTTAGATTGAGGAAATGTATTCCTTTGGTATTTATTTATGTCACGTATCCTCAGCCAAAAGGGCATCAGGAGCAGATTACATATGACCAGGAAAAACAAACCAGTGCCTGGCCAGAGATTTACAATCACAAAAGGAAAAATGGGATTGGGAGGGAAAAGGCATGAAACAGGTAAAGTGGAATGGCCACGCTTCTCTCCTCCTCTTCCTCCACAGCAGCCTGGCTGGAATGACTGCTGGTTACAACAGATGAGGGAGGACAATGGATAGGTTAAGCAAGGACCTTCTGTCCTCCTGCTCCAGCTGTGATTCTCCTCAATCCCCTCTCCTAAAACAATTTTATTGATTTAAAATGGAAGTGGGATCCCATAGTGGGTGTGCCCTGCAGTGTCATATGTCAATATTAAGCCAGGATACATCTGATATAGGTTCTCTGGCATATACTAAGGAAACTGGAAGAATTTGATCTTCCCAGTTCTGATATGCCAATGGGGAAAAGAGAAAAAGTCTCATGATACAGACAAAAAGTCTTCTTGGAGTTGTCTCTTTTCAAGCATATTTTTTTTAAAAAAAGTTTAATCCTTGAGGAAGGCTGAAACTCTGAAAAATGCAACTTATTTCTTTCAGCATCTTGTGACATTGAGAGAAATCTTATGGCTTTCAGATGGCGTCTCAGGGGACTGTAGAATATTTTGGATTTCCAGCTTCAGAGCTGGAAAATGGAGCTTCCCAGTGCTCTAACCTTGGAGCTGGGAATTGGAATTCTTTCCGCATTACCTCTCCCTCATACCTGGTGTGGAATGAACCATGCCAGCTACTCCCCAAGGTCAGGAACGCATGGAGGGGCAAAAAGAGGCATGTCAGTTGTTAGAGGAGGCTGAAAAGGATTAGATATGAGCCCCTTTCATCCCTTTGGAAATGCCCAGAAAGACTGGCCAAAAAAGGTCACTTGGCAAAACTGCAGGACAGAAAGCATAGATCACCTCTGTTGTGCCTCTAGTCCTGCCCAGGATAATCAGAAGTATTTGAATTTGAGGGTTTGTATTCATTGCGACAGGATCATGTCCTTTACCTCTTTTTTCTATCAGGTGATGTTTGAGGTATTGCAGTTTCATCAGAGCCCACAATTTTAGTATGAACTAATCTAGCTCGCACTATTCAGATGAATGTTTTCATTGAAACTTTATTTGTCCACCAGTTTCCTCACTTCCTGAATGACCCACTGCAGTCTGCATCTCAAAGCCCATCACGAAATACCTTTAAAAACTCATTTTTAGAAAGATTACATGGAGAAAATGAAGTTTCTCTAGGAAAATATATATTTAAAAATAAATAGATGCATTTGAATTTTCATGTGGATCTTTTTTCTTTCTTTCAAATTACAGACTTGGGACTGATCTAGAATGTAAAGTGTGAAAGTGGCTCTTGATGGAAACAGAATGATTTGCTCTTCCCTTGCATTTTCACCAGATCTGTTAATGTTGAACACTCAAGAGTTGCATTTTGAGAAGGAGCTTTGGAGACGATTTTGTCGGAGCAGTGACTTGGAAATTGTACCTGCAGATCCCAGTGCGCACCCACAGTAATCCCTGTACAATCTGTACAGGTGCAATCATATGCAGATTTAAACCAAATAAAATCCTACAACTCACAACCCATTTGGTTGCAGAATGCTGGGAATTCTAGATTTTTGTTTTATTTTGGTTTTGTCCTGCATAGGGTTATAAGTTTAGAGGTAAAGGAAGGTACTCAGCACATCTCTGCAGAGATCTAAGGTCTTGCCATGATAAAATGATGAGTCTTTAAGAAGACACTGGAAGACTGGGTGGAATCAGAAGAGCTGTCCCCTCCATTATATTCAAGGAAATAAATGCAGGCCATTCTGAAAGCTCTATTTACAAAAATACCCACAAGATGATCCCTAGAAACTGGAGATGTGGTGCAAAGGTCATGACCTTGTCCAATGTGATCTAAGGATAGTGATGCTCTTGAAACATATACAGCTGTTGATATTAGCTTCTTGAAATATTTATCTGCCCTCAGGCTTTGCTGGTAGGCAAAGCCCTGGAGTGGTTTGCAGTCACTAATGATCACATCCTGCTAATCCTGCCTTCCTAGCCAAGGCCCTGTCCCATTGCTGCTTTGATCAGTTTTCACATTTGATTGGCAGGAGACTGATCTCTAGAGCTCAAGGAAGCGCCACATGGGGCATTCTGGAATATGAAGTCAAGGTAATGATGACTCTAATACACAAGTGTAAGTATCTTTTCAGATATGGGTTGACCTGTTTCATCTGTTTGGAAGGGACTGCATTATTGTGAGCAGTCTGACAAGTGTGGACATTTGGGTAAATGGACAAGATGCAGATACAGGTATAGATATGGATATAGATTCAGGTATGAGAAAATGCATTCAGTGATCCTTAGGAGGGTGTAGGGAAATAAGCAAATAAGTGTGCAGTAGCTTTCCAACTCCTGAAGTAGGGATGTGTGAGGAATCTGTCTTGTGCAGAAAATCTGTCTCATAACCTGGTTTCAGTTTCCTGGACTCTGGTCTGTTTTGGAGCAGTCCAGAGTCCAAGTTCTTGGCAAGTGTGTGCACTGTGGAGCACCGTGCGGTACTCAGAAGGAATCAGTAATCAGTACCTATGCGCTATACATACAGTGTCATTCTTCTGTGCCTGCTGCTGCCAGCAGCAAGTGAGGAGTAAGGTTCATCCCTGGAATGGTGGCTGGCACACTCACTCGCAGGTCCCCGAGTTGGCATCCTGCAGCTGCTCCTGATGGGAGGATTGCCAGTGGTGCAATCCGAGTGTCTTGGTTCAACCTACTTCGCAGGACTGGGAGGAGAGTGGGAAGATATTGGAGGTGAAGATCACCTCCATATTCCCCCACCCTCAAACAGTTTTTCTTACATACTGCAGATTTTGCCTTTCATAGCATGCTGGGGTAGCTGATTCTAAAACAGCCCTTGGGAGGAGAGTTGTGGGGGTCAGACAGCAGGGCTGAGCAGGAAATGACCACAGACAAGCCAGAAGGGTGGGGATGTTCCAGCAATGAACAAGTCCGAGTAGTTATGGATGCAGGAACTGCTGAAGCATCTGTTTCCACCTGTCCAGTACAGATCTCAGCAAAAGAACGACCATCCTGTGCACAGCAGCCCCTGCCAGGAACAAGCAGCATGCAAGTGCGCTTCCAAAACTGGCTGTATTCCACAGATCTCAAAGGCAAAATTTGATGGAGATGTGGCACTATTCCAGAAGAAACATTTTAGCAAGATGTTAATTTAAGAAGATTGTGGAAGAAAGCCGTAGACTTCCCCAGCCTCACTGAAATATCATCTGCTATGGTTTTACCCTCTCAAACGCTGATAACTGTATGTATTTATATATTTTTTTAAAAGTTAACCCACATATTTTGCTCAATGTGGAGCCATTACTATAGCTTGTAATCAGTTATTGATCATGTGAGAGGCTTGTGAGAGCAGCGGAATTCTCCAGCATTAAGTAGGTTGTTTATTTCATCTCTAGTCCAAAACATAACAAAGAAATATTATTGGTTTGTTCTGAAGTGGTTAGCACAAGCTGTGGGGTGATAATCTATGATTAGCCTTCTTTGATTGTTTCCGCAACCTGATACAAACCTCATCAAAGACAACCGAAAAAATTTCCTATGGTTTCAGCACAGTCTAGCTTCAGGGCCTCTTCGTTTATGAAAGAACAGATCTCATTGATACCAGCCTCAGATATTAACCTAGCTTTGTGAAGGAGTTCTTTGACTTTTTAATTAATTAAACAAGCTAACTCATTCTTCTTCAGAGCCAATGGTAATGATGAATAAGCATGGAGAACAGGCTGGAGACAGATGCCTTTTTAGGATGTGTCCAAAGTGCTGGCTTCCATTTGGCATGCATTGGAAGTAACTACGGGTAACAGCAGTAAAGTGATGACAACAGTCTGTACCACATTCAGTTCATACTGCTGTGCTAAGAAATTTTTCTCCATCATTCCCATTCAGTTCAGTGGAAAAGAAATAGTTTCTGGAAAAAATATTGAAAAGGCGAAAATATTTCAGTGAAATTTTCATGGATGGGGTGCAAAGTTCTTGCACTTACCTTGGTTACAAGGTGGCTAAATAGTGTGTCGCCCCTCAGCAGACTGCATCCTTCCCAGCTTTCCACACTTCAGTTAAAGCCTGGGAAAGAAATAATCCTCTAATGGTGAATTTGCAGGAAACACAAAGGGCTAGGAATGCTGCAGAGTCACGAACTGAGGTGTAAAAGAAATTAGACAGGCAGCTTAACCTCTACATAATAATTCAGTGAGCTCATAAATATAGCTCAAAACAATTCAAAAGAGATTCTGATGTGCCCAAGAATAAGGCGATAAAAATGGAAGCTACTTCTTTCCCTTGTGGAATTCATCTCAGTGCTCTGATATGGTACCATTGCATGGTATGCTCACTGAAAATGTTCACTAATTTGTGCTCACATTTGGAAAATGCACACTTTCATAAAAGAAAAAAACTTTATTCTTCAGGGGAAAGTGTACACTTTACAAAATTTTTTACATAGAGGTGTAATTTTAATATTTGAATGCAAATGAAAAAAGCCTACTAATGCACACTAAACCAGACTTTAAGGTGGTGTTCAGAAAATAATGATTGCAAACATTACTCGTTCACCCATCCCTACTTACAATTTATGCCCTTGCTTTAATTAAAAAAAAAAAAAATCAAAAAAAGCACCTGACTCTTCCCATACCTCTCATGAACACTGTTTTGTTGTTAGCATTTCTGCACCATGCAAACATTTTGCCTTAAAAATAAAGAGGGAAAGAGGAGCACACAAAATGAAAGATGCAGTAACATTTCGGGAATACACAGGAAGTGAAGGTAGCTGTCCTGGCCAAGGAGGAAATTCCAGAATGGAAATGCTAAATCCATTTTGGTGACTAACCCTAGATACTTCTATAGCCACACATTACTAGAATCCACAGGGATACAGGCACACTAGTCCAGTTATATATGGACTGAGCCAAATGCTGGAACCCAAAGCCACCTGCTGGGATTCAAAGGGCTGTGGCCATTGGATCATCAGGCTCACCAGTGAAAGCCTACATCAGCTTTCCTTAACATTGTGTCTTTCAGATGTTTTGAACAGCAACTTCTATCAGCCTTTGCCAACATGGCCAATAGGCAGGAATTCTGAGACATCTGGAAGGCACCAGATGGGGTAAGACTGGTGTACAATGATAAAAGTGATGCCCAGGTTTTCAAACAGGTGTCTTTGCCAGTGGTGCCTAGATTTGTCAATCCAGGGTCTTTTTGCTTGGAAAGCATGGATGCTACCACTGAGAGAACATGACAGATGCACAAGCTTTTCCTCCAATGATTGGTGTCTGGATGTAAATGCTTGAGGCCCCAAACTCTCCATCTCACTACCCTAAGACAGTACCCCAAACACTAACCTAATTTGATTGCTGCAACTTTTTTGACGAAGAGACTGTGTTTAAAACTTTACCATTCAAAAATTCATTTTTCAGCTACGAATAGTTATTAAGCTATGCTGCCATGAGCATCATAATTAGCAGTGATTTGTTTGACTTAGGAGCTATAGTGCTGTGCCAAGCCTAAAGAAATTATATGTGATTTGACTGCCTAAGGCAGGAAGGAGACAGGATATAAAAGTCCCATGGAGTCAACACAATTTCTGGAGTGATGCCAACCCAGGTAGGGCTTTTGCTTCAGGGAAGCTTACAGTACCAGGGAAATTACAGTGACATGAGCTGATGACACAATGGATATGCCTTTAGAGCAGAACATCATTTCCTAGGGTTGGAAGGTACAAAGGAAACTGGCAAGGAACAAATGCCCAGACAAAGATGGACATTTCAGACTCTGCTGTTATGCAAAGAAGAGGGAGTATCTGTGTTACTCATGTATGTAGAGCTATGTCAGCTTTTAATTTAACATTGGCATTTATTGGTGCTTGCCCAGCTTGGAGCACTGGCCCCTTTTACTTCCCTTTGATAATAAAAGAGTCAACCATATGTTCAGTCACTCCCACTTAATTCATTAAAAGGGCTTAGCTCTGACTCAGTGTCATCCTTTCTGAGCTGCGAAATAAAGCACATTGTGAAAATGTTGCGAAGACTTCTCCATTGTTAATGTTGTTATGCGCCATCAAGCTTTCTCCAACTTATGGTGACCTCATGACTGAAAGGCCCCCAGAATGTCCTTTCCACAACAGCCCTGCTCAGCTCTTCTGACTTCAAGGCTGTGGGTTCTCTAATGGCATTGATCCATATGTGGTCTCTGTCTTCCTTCTGCCTTCTATTTTCCCTAGCATGATTGTCTTCTCCAGCATGCCTTGCCTTCTCGTGATGTGCCATTGTTAATACATTTGAAATTTTGCAACATCCACAAGAAGAATGGATTACTGACTGACACCCCTTTGGGTGACTGTAAAACAAGGCTGGTCATCTACTCCTCACCTTCTGAGAGCCTCCTATTCCTTTAACACAGAGGGGGGGAACCTCTTTCAGTCTGAGCTCACTGAGCTCTGAATTCCACTTCAGAGAAGCCCTCAAAGACCACATTCTAGAGATGGATGGAGCCAAAGGCAAAGGCGTAAAAATACATCTTACACTCCCCTGAACATATTGCAGCTTAATGCTCCTACTGGTGGTAGTTAAGCCACAGGAGATGCCTTAATCTCAGAAGGGCTGAAATGGGGAAGGGGACATGCTCTCTAGGGACCCCCACTCCAGGTGAGATATTCTGAATCCATGCACTAAATAAATGTTTCTTGGAACTCCCAACATTATTTTTTTTTCTTGAAAAGGAAGCTAGGCAGAAGATGATTTTGCTGTGTCCGTTTTTTCCCTTCTGTAGCTTAAGCCAGTCTTAATCAGAGGTCTGCAAAATCTAAGGATTTTGTTTTTAAAGAACAAAAGAACCTGTTATGAGATCCCATCATGGATCTCCTATGTAATGTCTAGTTAGGAGACACTTCCTCACTAATTTATTATATTCATGGCAGAGAGTGCCTTAAACATATTGAAAGAGATATGTGCATTTTCTCTTGGGCACTCTCCTATACACCAAAAGTACCCAGATTCTGCTGCTCGGTTCCGTTCCATAACCATCATTTATGGAGTGCAAAGTATAGGGATGCCTGTAGTTTTAGGTAATTTCATTATTAATATTTCTCAATTGGACCTAAGGAAGGAAAGCTTTGTGTTTTGAAAAATGTCAGAGCTTGAGTTAATGCAAGCATTTCTGAGAAATATTTCTTCGCTGCTCATGTACGACAGTCGGTGCCTTCCTTCTTGAGATTTCTTATTGGGTTTACTGACATCAGACATCACAATTCACATCAACTTGTTAGTGGAATTCTTTCTGTTACTAACGTTCTTGTTCTGAAACAGTCTATGATACAGTCCTTCTTGGACCAAAGCATTTTAGAAAGTAGTGGATAATTGCATCCCCCACTTTAAAAAATAAAAAAGGATGCATCGATGGAGTTACTAAGATGCACCTATTTTCACTAACAGGCTGGATTTCTGTGGCTAAGGAAATGTTATATGGGGGAGCATTCAGTTACCTCCCACCTGCAATGTGAAATGGTATAGCCCCAGAAAGTGTGTCCCATCCTTCCTCTTCCCCCACCCCCCGTGGCCATATGTATCTGCTCAAAGCAACATTTGTTATTCAGTCCCCAGACTGATTTATTGCACATCTTTCAAATACAATAGCCTTCCTACCAACTTGCTTAACTTAATGCTTTGTTCGTGTTACTGCATGGCTTGTACTTATTGTTATATGAAGGCTTGCAGTTGATCAACAGGAATTCTTACAGTCATCTATCACTGTCACTTGCATAAGCAATTTAAATAAATGTATGTGGCCTTGGTGGAAACTGCATTGTGTTCATATGGGGTGGGTTGCAGAACAATTAAACTCAGTGTGAACGGGGTGGGGGGGGGTAAGGACCCTGATTTGATTAATCGACAGGAGCAGATGGCAGACTATGCATGAGCTTTTGGAGATAAAAACAATCTGTGAGATAACTTTAGGGGACTGAGTGCTATAGGAGATATTAATGGGAAAGAAACTCGCATGCCGTTGCTCTCAACAGATAAAGTGATCATTTTCAAGATGGCGAAGTGGTAGAACTAAGCCATCCTTCTCATTGCACATATTCTTCAGGCAGTGTCATGAGTGTGAGAAAGTGTTCGGATTCCTTGGACCATTCTCTACACTCACCATCCTAAAACATAAAATTACAGGAATGTATGATAATAACAACTTTAACGGTGAGGAATGCTGGAAACCAGAAGCTGTAGGCCTTTTTCTGTCTGTAGGATTGCACCGTGTGTCAGTGCATTTCATATTCAGTTTTGGAGAGCCTCTTGCAGTCCACATTTCCATGATGGATGTAGCTGAAAGCAAAAGGAGGCAGGCTGAAAACAGAAGAGCACCAGAAATGCAAATATAGTCTCACTTAAACTTCTTCCTGTCTTCACTTTATTCTTCTCCTTTTCCTTCTGCTTCTCTTCCTTTTGACCGCACATTCCCCATCACCTTTCAAGAAGGAAAAAATATTTGTTTAAACAGACACACACACAATATGGGCATCCAGGATTATGTTATTAAGGACTATTTCTCCTTCCATGTAAACTGAGTATCATGCTACCCAGGGTCTGCACAAGCAGGATACCGTGGCTGTGCTGGGGGATCTTTAAAGGGAAGAAAATGGTTTACTCTGTACTTCTTCTGGAAGATGCTATTCCAATTTTCTGTTATACATCATTGGAGGGTGCCCATCGTCCTAGTATATTCTTGATATAAGGTCCTTTCTTAAGAATGAATTGCTTAATCAGAGCTATATTAACAAGGAAGAAACTGCCTGTATTGTCAGGAAATGCATCAACTTAGTACTCAGACATGATTTGCCAAATCCCAGTAATAGGCTCTTCTTTTTCATTCTTTTCTTATTCTTATTTTGCCTTTTTATGTCTCCAGCATTGCACAGATAAAAAACTACAATGAATTTCAGCAAATATTGCCATCAATGCTCTGATAATATGCACAGAGTAGATTTACAGACTCATTTTAAATTGAAATGAGATTATCAATCGAATGTACAACCCCTGTAAGTCTTAACTGTGCACTTAGAGGTGTCCTTGGACTGAGGTCATGAGCACAAACTTCCACTCTTACATCAATTGGAAAAACAAGCACATTGTGAAACTGGGACAACCTAAGCTGAATAGTCATGAGTAGGTTTGGTGCTTGATATGCTTACAGATCAAATTAACGACATACATTTACACATTTTTCAATGCTTATTGTGGACAACTCATTTCATAATTCTGTTAATGCCCTTGATCTTCTTGCTTCATTGAGAATGTAGCATGATACACCATGCTCATATGACATGGAAGATATTTCGGTAGCCAAATAAGTCAAATAATATAGAAAATGGAAATGACTTCACTGCCATGTGTGTTAAGGGTCACTTGGCGAGATCTAGGATGAAAGGACTCAGGAAATACACTGAAAGTGCAAGGGGACAGAGTTCTTATGATGCCGTAGCTCATATGACATGGAAGATATTTCGGTAGTCAAATAAGTCAAATAATATAGAAAATGGAAAAAGTCAAAAGAGAAAAGTAATCAGGGAAAGGGAAAGAGTTTGGCATATGGAGGATTCCATAGCATCCTAGATTTTCAGGAAGATCCATGTGGTTTCCAAATTGAAACACAAAGGAAACTCAAAACCAAACCTTATTCTACTCAAGTTTAATTGGAGTCCCAAAAATGTTTCGAAGGCATGGTTATTCTTTAGTGGAGTAATTAGAAGTATGTTCTGAGTGGAATCTACATACTAGGTTTTGATGACTTAACCAAAGGAGGAACCTGAAAGTTGAAGTGTATCAAAATTGCAGGACTTTAGATTACATTCTGGTTTCCAATATATCTGTATTCTGTTGTGCTGAATTTACCAGTGCTATCTTCTCATATTAACATTCATTCTTTGACTTCTCTCCGAAATGTGTGAATACCCAACAATATCTTTTTCAAAGCTCCTCGGTTGTATCCAATATTCATCCTACTTAGAATGAACTCAATGAAATGGATGGAGCTAATATTGGATAAAATCCCATAGAAACAGAGAGCTGGGTTTGAAGTGGTAAAGAATCACAATTCCACTATAAAATGTTATCATTTCAGGAAAAAAAGTGAGCCATTTTGAAATCATTGTTAATCACCTATTCTTCTCATATACACTGATAACTTTCCATAATGAGAAGCTTCATGAATTGATTTTATCATACATAATAACAAGGTTCCATGGAATTTGGTCAGGCCCTAATTCAAATAAAATAGGCTAAGTCTCACTAAGAGAATATAGAAAAGATTGCACTGAATTTGCTTCTGTTAAAAACCATTCACAAAGCCACATACAAATAAGATTGTGATAATTTGGAATATAACAATATTGTACCACTCTCACTTTTTATCGATATAAGTCTGTTTTTAAGCAGTATAGACAAGGATGTGTGAAAATTTTGTTTCGGTTTTCTTTTTATACAATCTTACCAAATTCATTAATTTCTCCATTTGGAGGACAAAATGGAATTGGAATTTTAATATTTTTATTGTGGCAGATACAAAAACTGACAAATTTGTCCATCTTACTCCAAGGACTTGAGTGCTTAGGTCTTTAAATTCTGGGTTGGAATCCTTTTGAGTTCAACCAGATTAGTGCTGAATTAGGATTTCTTTGTCTGACGACTTCCTCATCTTTGTGGCTGGTTTCTCATGGCAGATAAAACATTATACTCCATGCTGGGAATAATTTGGTTGGGGCAGATGAGTGACAATTTCATTTTCGATAAGAAACTATCAAACTTTCTGAAATTTCTCATATCTAGGCGTGAATGAATGTGAGATTTTAAAAAATCAAATGTGGGAGAAAACAAAAGGTAACAGATTCACCCATCACTAGGGAGATGAACACTATTAGTATCCATTGAAAACACATCCATAAAATAGTTATTCACTTTCCCTTAGGGCAGGGGTCTCAAACTCATGGCCCATGGGCCAATTGCCGGGACAGGCAGGGCACGGGAGAGGGGCCCTGCGGCCTTCAAAGTGCCAGCGGCGCCCAGGCCGGCCGCGGGATGAGCGGCCCACCACCCCCGCGGTGGTGGAATACTTGATGCGGCCCAGCCTCACCCAGACTCTACTTCCAGCGGCCCCCGGGCAAGTTGAGTTTGAGACCCCTGCCTTAGGGAAAAATGGATTTTGGAACCAATGTGAAAAGTGCTGCTGATGGGTAGACATTCACAGTAGCTTTGTTCTCCCTAACTTTTGCTTAGTAGGGAGAGATGGATATTTCCATTTCACATTTTTCCACATTCAATTTTCGTATTATTTCAAATTCCTTTCATCCCATGTAGGAAGATATTGACTAATTTTGATGGACAAACCAAAATAAGTTGTCCCCCATCTCCATCAACCAAATTCAATAGGTGCTGCAGGGGCTACCATCATGCCTGCCATCTAAGCGTTGAAACTGATCAGCCAGTCCAAAAAGGATGTGGCACAAAGTGTTACAAAGCAAGCTGAATGCACAGAAATTCAAACCAGAATTTCACAACCATGAAGGCCTGTGCTTGGATGGTCAGAATTGATTGCTTTGCTTTCTTAAGTTAGGGCTGTACAGATTTTGTTAAGTCTGTCCCATCTGTGTTTCACCCATTGTCTTTCATTTTATTATTCAGTTACCAAGATAATCAGATTTTCCTTTTAGGGATGTATAAGAAGTTGTACTAATGTGGACTTGTGCAAGGACATAGTTCTGCTAATGTGCATTTGAACGTATTTATTGTAATGTGCTATCAAGTCATTTCCAACTTATAGCAGCTCTATAAATGAAAGACCTCCTAAATGTCAACCATGCTCAGCTCTTGTAAATTCAGGGCTGAAGCTTCTTTTAAGGAGTCAACCCATCTCACATTTGGTCTCTTTCCTTCTTCTGCCTTCAACTTTTTCCAGCATGATTGTCTTCTCCAGGGAGTTTCATTTTCTCATGTGTCCACAGTACAAAAGCCTCAGTTGTGTCTTGAATTAGAACAAATACCTCCCCTCCTGCCCAAAAAGGTAAAACAAAAAATAGTCCATGAATTCCATGTATCATATGGAAAACCAGGTCTCTTGAGAATCCAGAGGTCAAATTCATGGAAATTTGAACTAATTGAATCCATTGAAGGTTTTTATAACATCCCTATCACAAATTCTTCCCATACCACTTCTGAAGAGATGTTTGGTATGGCAAGTTTTTATCGAAAAAGCAAAACTGAGTAAGATTCTAATATACAGTATCTCTAACAGTTACTATTGATTCATGTATATGCAAATGTTCTAGTATTTTGAAAAGCATCAGACATGTGCATATTCATTGGAATTTGATTTCTACCTTTCTGGTTTTATTTATTTATTTTTAATTTTATTTCTCATAATTTGAAAAACAGTTGAACATATCCTGATGGTTTCTAGTAAGTACTTAGAAATTAGAAACAAACATGGTTCAATGTGGAGTTATAAAAGCATGGTTTTTCTTCATTCAACACACCTTTCATTCCTAGATAGAACCTGTTCCTCTCTGTCCTACCTGTATTTTCCATCATACTGCTCATTCCCATCCTAGAATTTGACAAAATCATTCAATAATATGCATTGAACTCAGTAATATGTATTGAAATCAATAATATGCATTGAATTCACATTAAGGGTAACTTCATGGGAAGAGTAGAGTTACACTGCATCAACTGTGCTAAAAGACATGGACTTCTCTGCCTCCTTCTTCCCATAGCAGGATCTCCAGCTCCTTAAAATGATACATAGAGAATCGGGAATGTCTGCTGAATGGTGTGAGAAGCTGTGCAAAGGGAAGGGAGGTCCCCTCAAAAATTAGGTGAAGGATCTTCTGCAATTACAATCCTTTTCTTTGTGGATGGTCCCTTCCTCTCAGGAAAGGCAGATCCCAGATCTAACCCATAGGGATGCATTCCATGCTAATCCTGCCTTAGTAGACCCATTGAAATGGCTGGGAATTAAGTTTGACCAGCATGGGACACAAACTCTTTGATTTACCTGAACGTTTCTGACTGGATTGTGAGGGAAGGAAAGGGTGCCTGACTGAAGACTTCAGAAAAGGAACCCTTGTTCAGAATGAGATGCTGATTAACAAAAACAGTTCTACATTTGCCAGAATGAAACATCAGCCATGTAACCCTACATGCGTTAACAACACTAGCAGTATACCAGTGGGTGTTATAACTAGTATTCAAAATGGCCATGTTTGTGAAGCTGTAGGCTCCTGTGGAGTGGCATAACTGAGAATCTGCCATAAATAACACTGTTGAGTTTCCAGAATTCACATACTTTTTGTTAGCGCTCTTGTTCATTGGAGCTACAAGAACTCAACTCCTTATAACAGCCCAGGAGATAGATTTCCACATTTTTAAAATCATTGCTGCAGCCTCAACTTCTCAGCATAAATATGAGACTAAAAATGCAGAAGGAAATAAGGAACAGGACATAATTTTTCTCAAAAGAATTGCAATATGACCTACTAGGAGGAAGAGGAGGATGAGGCCTTTCAACCAGGTAGAACAACCGGGCCTCTATCATTAAGATTTATTTCCCATTCAGAAAGTCCTAGGGCAACATGCAACCAAAACAAGAGTGAACAGAGCAAGCCAGCATTTTGGAAGGGCTTAAAATGCTAACAAATATGAATTACATGGGGTAACAAGCAAGAGGATACTGCTGAAAATGTATATTATGTAGTGCAACAGGAAAAGCATTTCCTAGCATGTCACCTTTCCTGGCCTTGCTCTAGATGCTGCTTATGCTTCCACAATGTAATTTACATTAGCAGTAGTCCTAACCTGGATAGCACTGACAATTTCCAAACCAGCACTGACTTTAAAGGTTGTTTCCAGTATTAACTAGTTGGTCCAGTAAGAACATCTTCAGGGAGAAAGTGCATAGATGGCCCAGGTTAAAGTTATACAATCTCCAGTGGAACAGTCTCACTGCTGAGGACGCTGGAAAGCCACTGCTAATCAGAATAGATAATCCAGACTAGTGACCACACACAGGGCCAGTGAAAATATTCCCTATCTCGTATCCATGGTCAAATTTGGTGCTTGCGGAGGGTTTGGCCACTGCCCACACTTCTCCCTTCTTATGATGCTTTCATTTAATCAAGGATGTAACTATTATATTTTAATTTATGAATTTAATTCCATCATAACCAGGGCTTGCAAACCCACTCCAAACCCAGCTTGTAATGTTAAGATGGAAAATCAGATTCGTGTGTGTTTGGCCTAGTCCTCATGTAGACATAATGCTTCACCATGTCTTCATTTTCTTCTTTGGGCTGTGATGGTTCTCTGCTCCATTTCGCACTTATAGAGCAAGCATGTATAGACAGGATCTTTTAAGACTTAAGGAATGCTTAATCTATGCTAAATGATCTTAATGTTAAAGGCATTATGGTCTCCTGGCACTGATGGGTGTGGGGAGGGCATAGAATTATTCAGAGTCCCAGCTCCAAAGATGATCTTGGAGCTGGGACTCTAAATGTAGACTCCAAAACCGTATGGGTTGCCTCTCAGAGAGGCTAAGTAGCATGCAGTGGGGAGCGGGGAAGAACCTGGGGGCAATGACTTATGGCATGGGTCCTCAAACTATGGCCCGAGGGCCAGATCCGGCCCACCATGCCCATTTATCCAGCCCGCCATAGAGGTTTTGGACACACCGCGTGCACGCACACGCGTGGCGAGGCACCAGCTTGCTCACAAGATCATTTTGGCCTCACTGGAGAAAATGATCTCCCTTTGAGCAAGCCACCGCATGGCGAGGCGCCAGTTTGCTCGCAAAGAGATTGCTTTGGACTTGCTCAGAGATCCACGCTGCACCCCCCCCCCCCCTTGGCCCCCCCCCCCCCCCCCCGCCCGCACTGCCTTGGCGGCCCGTGCCCATTGCTGGCACCTTTCAACTGGGCCCCTGTTCAAAAAGTTTGAGCAGCCCTGTCTTGTGGCATATCCAAATGGCACCCCAGCCTCCTTCCTTCCCTCTCCATGGCACTTCAACTGGATGGCTAAAAATTACTTCCAAAGGAAATGAAAGGCAAAGAGGAACAAAATGCACAGCACAGCATCGCTGTGCCATGCAACCTGCACTGGATGCACATAAGTTGCCATGTTCAGAGGCTTACGTGCCTCAAGGGAAGAGGAGATTGGTTCATACCCTAAGACTGTGAAGCACTCCGAGAACATACCACTTGCTCTCAGTGGCCTGAGACGTTCAGATTAATCATGTTTGTGTCTTTGAACTTCTTTAAAGGCTGTTAGCTCAGTTTGCAGTCAACTTCTTTACCCTGAGAGTTGTGCAAACAGAAGAGCAAGTGAAAGAAACTAAAAAGGGAAAAGAAAAACCGTGCATTATTTGCCAAATCACTGACATTCTGTTGTTAAAGCTTTCAGAAAGCAGTGACTATCTCACTATAAGTAAATGGAGTGGTATAAAAATGATAAGGAATGCAGATAATAATGTGATAAAAGAAGTCATAAGCACCTTGGTAGAGAGATTGGCAATGGAATGAAACAGCAAGAAAACACAACACATAACACCATCAAACATACTGGACAAATTAAGGACTTTCGGAGGTTACAAACCTGTCCCTGTTGAGGCTTGACACGTTAAACATGATCTTGTGTTCTGTAGATTGGAAACTATTTACATAAAAATCAGATTACTTTTTTGATTCATACCTGTGGATCGGCCATTTCCCAAACTGGTGTCTTCCAGATGCATTGGGCTTCAATTTCCATCATGCATGACAATTGGCCATCTTTGCTGGTGCTGATGGAAGCGCTAGTCCAAAATGTTTCAAAGGCACCAGAATGGAAGAAGCTGCTATGGAATTTTGGATTTGAAAGAAGGGAGGTTAGTCCTGTCTCCCTAGTAAGCCTTGTCCTCTTCTTTTCTGGTATTTTTGTGATGTGTGAGCAGCCATTCTATCAAGGAATCCTCAACAGTCACTGCATGTATAGATTAGGTGAAAAACCTGGGAGAGGCATTTAAAATTATGCATGATGAGGAGAAAGTGGAGAAAGAGCCATTTTCCCCTCTTCCATAATATTAGAATGCGGGGGGGGGAACCCCACAAAGCTGAATGGTGGCAAATTCAGGACAGAGAAAAGGAAGTACTTCTTCATATATAGTTAACTATGGAATTCGCTGCCACAGGAAGTAGAATGGCCAGCAATTAGGATGCTTCAAACGGGCATTAGATAGATTCATGGATGAGAAGGCTATCAGTGGCTACTAGCCCTGCAGGCTATGTGTTACTCCCATTATCAGATGCAGTATTCCTGCATTCACCAGTTGCTGAGGAGCTTCAGTTAAGTGGAATTCTCATACACATCCTGTTTGTGGGAGCTTGTGGGCAACTGGTTTGCCACCATGTATGCAGAGTGCTGGAGAGGATGGACCAGTGGTCTAATCCAGTATAGCTGTTCTGATCAAAACAAATAACAGTGCAATCACATGGCTGCCGACTCAAAAGTATACTCCTCTGCATTCAATAGTCCTAGGTAAGTAAGTACAGGATTGCAGACTAAATAGGCCATGTCAGAGCATTTGTGCAATGGCAAATCGTCTGTCTGTATACAGGAGGAGGTAAGTTTAAAGTGTTACAATCCCCAACACATGCTGATGGACAGATTTCTATTTGGCTTCATATGGAAAGCTGCAGACAAATTTATTCAGTCCCTTTGAACTAGATACCACTATGCATGTTTGGTGGTAGTCCCCATGGCTGAGAACTCCCAAATCCCCAGAAACCAAGTTTACACATTATTTTCTGAAGTTGGGAAAACAGAATACATTGGAAAAGGCAATCCAATATAGATTATTAAAAAAAAAAAAAAAACCAGCAACTGACACCACTGTCATCACCTTCATAACTTTACAACACCTGCACATTTGGAGGCAGTTGGAGACACATAAATAGCGTTTGAAGTCTAAAACACGACAACTTTTTTCTTTTAATCCTCTGAGTGAAAGTGCTTGCTGGTTTCGCTGCTTCTCAAGCCGCTTTGGCTCCACAGAGCAGGCACTGACATGTCCGAGAAACCTCAGGGACCCACCCAACATTTCTACAATGCTTTCAACATTAGTCATGCTGACACCAGCTTCCTTTTACATATTAATAACAATAGCAATAGCAACAACAACAACAATAACAGCCCTTCTTTACTGAGAAAGAGATGTATGTTCTGGGCATTTAAAAATGCTGTTTTAGTAACTAACGGCATGGCAACTTGAACCATGTAATGTGCCAGTATTTTCATGTCATTTCATGCATTACATTTCTCTGTTGTCCAATAGTCAAAATTATTTGAGTAGTTTGAAAATCTACTCAAAGAATTTTAAAATACATGCATAATATAAAAACACTTTGGCTGCAAACATGTAAACAGAACGGACTGACATAGATGCCCAACCAATATCCCATGACCTAATTAAAAACCATATTGTAGGCTATAAAATATCTGGCAGTAGAGGAAGGCATTTGGGTACATATGATAGGTTTCTCAATGTTGGAACCAGGCAGGCCTTGTTGGGACTGTAACTGGGGAACCATCATCAAGAAGGGCTTCTCCTTTATTGCACCTACTGAGCCTTTCTCAGAGGAGGCACCTGGAGAAGGGCTTTAGACAAAGAGCATAGTGCATGCACAAGTTCATGCCAGAAGAGGTGTTCCACCACATATTGTATTTCTGAGCCATGTGAGGCTTTATAAGTCACAATTAACACCTTCAGTTAGGCTCGGAAACATGCGCACAGCCTGTGTAAATGGGCCAGAATCAGTGTTATATGTCTAAATCTTATATGAAACCTAAATGCATAGACTATGCAAGTTGTCTAAGACTCCTTCTTCCTTCACCCCAGCACACTGTATGATTAGGAGCAAGGAGTTTGTATTATACACTTTTCAGCCAGTAAGTGTTCACTGGCCTTGGAAGAGGGAATGGGCAACCCAGATTTCCCTTTCTTTAACATTATTATCTCTCAAGTTTGCAGACATAACACTGAACATTTGAGGGTCCACTAGTTACAAAATATTGGAAAATGGATGGAAGGGAGGGAGGGAAGGAGGGAGGGAGGGAGAGGAATCTTCACATTTATTCATTTTAAACAGTCAAATCATATGCCAACTTCAGTTATGGCATAAGTCAGTTTCATGTAAATAATCATAGGCATGGCATATAAATGGCCTGTGCTTCCTCATAGCCTCAGCCCTCCAGATCATGTGATTTTTGAGTATGGCTTGAAATGTAAAGACCATACATCTGGCATGCTTCAACTCTCTATTATCAAGCAAAGCAAAACAGAAAGGTCCTCTCCATAGTGCAGCAAGGCTGGATCTGAGTTTGGTTTTATCTTTGAGAAAGCATCCAAAGCATACTCGTAAGGAAAACTCCTGGAAGTAAATACTAGATTGGGTTCAACAAAGCACACTTTGCCTGCTCAGAGATCCATTCTGAGTAATTTCTATTTCTGGAAAACACTTTCTTGAATAAATAACTTTTTGCAAAGAAAGGTCTGCAGCTTTGAATGTTTTGAAGGAGGAAACTTAGCTCATGACAGCTTCTTTGCAAATTTGGTAGAAACTAAAGTGCTGCTCACCTAATCAAGTGATTACAACTCTTCTCTTCTGCACTCAGATTCAAGCAAAGAAGTATTTACCTGGTCATATTCTTGCTAGCTGTCTGCAGTCATGGATGAAGACAATTTATTGGGTTGGATCCAGACTTAGTCACCCTTAGACTATGAGACTCATTGAAACCAATGGGACTTACTTTAGCTACAAGTAAGTTCAATTGATGGCAATAAGTCTACCCCAGAGAATCTGCTTCCTGACTTCTAGCAGAGCAGAGCAAGCTGCCCCACCTGGTCTAGTGCCTCTGGGATACAAGCAGCCAAGCTCCCAAGGCACAAGCAAACAGGGAGAGCTAACAGGAGTCTTGTGGTGGAGTTTGGCAGGTGAGGTCAAGGGGGAAGTCCTTGACATTTTTCCTGCTTTTTTTTTCTCTTCTTTCCATTCCCTTAGCCTCCCACCCCACTCCGCCCTACACTCATACAGCACACACACAACACACACACTTGTTTTCCTTCTTGTTACACACTCCCATTTGCTAGTAGGACTGTGTTGTTAACCTTTAGTGAAGACAAGAGTTGTCACAACAGCCCTCAAGACAGAGTCACAAAGGCAACACAAGCAATGGACCAAGAAGACTCACCGTGGTGACCTGCAACAACTGTGCAATGTTTGTTTTCTTACCTGACAGCAACATGGCCTGCACATGCAACAGGTGCAAGCTGGCAGTCCTGTTAGAAGAAAGGGTGAGAGCGCTGGAGCAGCAAGTGTCCGCCTTCAAGGTAATAAAAGAAGAAGAGGTTTTTAGGCAGAGCAGAGGATCTGCAACAGCTAAGTGTAGTCCAGAAGCAAGACGTGCATTCAGCAAGCTGAGGCAGAAGACAAGAACCAGGAGGGAAGGAAAAATGAGGAAATTCCCTGGAACAGGGTGGCCGCTAGATGCAGGAAAATCTAGAAGGCACTGTGTACCAGTGGAAGGAGT
This sequence comes from Varanus komodoensis, assembly GCF_004798865.1. Lineage (NCBI taxonomy): Eukaryota > Metazoa > Chordata > Lepidosauria > Squamata > Varanidae > Varanus > Varanus komodoensis. The sequence continues at coordinate 2,946,918 of NW_025335409.1, forward strand.
GGAACTCTCAAAACTGCTTTAAGTTACTTGAGGAAGAGATGAGTGAGAAAGCCACTGAGAACTACACAACACACTGAATAACTCCAAAAAAGAGTCAGTCAGTCAGTCAAATAAGGAAAAAGATAGCAAAGTTTGTGATAACAAAAGGAGAAGAGCGATAGTTGTGGGAGATTCCTTGTTGCTCAATATGGAAATATTTGTATGTCATGATGACCCAAAGAATTGCCAAGTATGCTGTCTCCCTGGAGCCAAGATTAGTGATAAATGATACAACCAATACATTCACTTATCTCATACAACCCACTGGCAAATAACCCTTCCTTTGCATCCACATGGGAACTAATGATGCTGCCAGGAGAAGCTCTGATGATATAACATCATTTAAAGCTAAATTAAAAACACCGGGGCCCAGATTGTCTTCTCCCCAATCCTACCAGCACATGGAACAGGAATTTATAGGAAAAGAAAAATCCTTCAAGTGAATGACTGGCTACATTGCTGGTGCTGTAAAGAGAGATTTGGATTCTGGGACCACAAGCTAAGCTTCCTGGAAGACGAACTATTGCCAAATGATGGGCTGCACCTCACAAAGAACAGAAAGCATATTTTTGGCCACTACATGAGTTCATCAGGAGGGCTTTACAATAAAACATATAGGGGAGGGAGTTGTGCAGTGTGGCATACCATCACCTCACAAAGACTTATGTACTTCATCAGAGAAAAAACCTCAAGCAGGGCGTACCATCTGTTTCCCAAAAACTGTAGGAAGAAAACCAGGGCACAATAAGAATGAACTTTGCGGTCTATGCACCAGTGCTCAGAGTCAGAAACAAACAACACGAACTTGTGCATATAGTAAGTAAAGGAATAACTTATGATCTTATAACTGAAACTTGGTGGGATGACTCACATGACTGGTACTCTACAACTGAAGGATACACCTTGTTCAAGAAAAATACAAAGGGCAAAAGGGATGTGGAGTTGAACTACACATAAGAGAAACATACATCTGCACAGAAATACAAGAAGAGGAACTTAGTTGCCCTATTGCAAGCATCTGGCTTAATTTAAGAGGAGTAAAACCTAAGAAAAACACAGTTATTGGTGTCGATTACCAACCACCCAGTCAAAAAGAGGACTAGGACACAATATTTGAAAAGCAACTTGCCAGCATTTCCATGAAGAACGATGTAGTCATCATTGGGGACTTCAATTTCCCTCATATGTGCTGGGAGACAATTTCTGCCAACCAGGGCTTCTCCAAGATTCCTGACATGACTTGCCAACAACTTCCACAAGGAGAAAGTAGAGGAAGGAATGAAAGGAGCAGCTATCTTCGATTTAACACTAACTAACAAGGGTGGCCTAGTGAACAAAATAGCAGCCACAGAAACCCTAGGGGGAAGGATTGGATTCTCAGTTATAAAGCAGGCAAAGGTTAACTGCAGCCAAACACAAGCTCTGGCCTTCAAGAACGCCAACTTTAATGAACTCATAACAATGATAAGTGAGGTGCCATGGCAACTCATTCTTAAGAGAAAAGGAGTCCAAGAGGGGTGAGAAACCTTGAAAAAGAAGATTCTCCAAGCATAACTATGAATAATTCCAACAAGAAAAACATGTAGGGGACAACAGAGGAAGCTCACATGGCTGCACAAAAAGCTCCACAACCTGAAAGGAAAAAAAAGAACATGTACAGCGGGTGGAAACAGGGCCAGGTTGCAAAGGAAGAATATAAACAAATAGCAAGGAATTGCAGGGGTGGTGTCAGGAAGGCTAAAGCGGAAAGTGAACTGAGACTAACAAGATATGCTAAGAACAACAAAAAAGCCTTCTTCAGATACATCCAAGAAAGTGTTCAGCTACTTAAAGTGGATGATAATAGATGCCAGAGAAAAGGTGGAGGTGCTCACTTCCTACTTCGCTTCAGTCTTCTCCCAGAAGAAAATCTATGACAAAGAGGAAGCTGAAAGTGAGAGATGGCAGGCCAAGATTGACAGACAAATGGTCAAGAAATATCTAGATAGTATAAACACATTCAAATCTCCAAGGCCTGATGAATTCCATCCCAGAGTCATGGAAGAGCTAGCAGAGGAATGCTCAGAACCATTGTCTATTCTCTTCAAAAAACCCTGGAAAACAAGAGAAGTGCCAGATGACTGAATAAAGGTTAACATTGTCTCCATGTTCAAAAAAGGGAAAAAAGATGAACCTGGAATCTACAGGCTAGTTAGTCTGATGTCAATCCCTGAAAAAATTCTGGAACAAATTATTAAGAAATCAGTCTGCAAGCGCATAGAAGAAAATGTGATAATTAATAAAGGCCGACCGAAAACTATTAGGTGGGTCCAAAATTGGCTGCTAAATGGGACACAAAGAGTGCTCATCAGTGGCACCTTCTTAAACTGGAGGAAGGTAACAAGTGGGGTCCACAGGGCTCAGTCCTAGGCCCAGTGCCCTTCAATATCTTTATTAATGATTTAGATGAGGAAGTACAAGGAACAAGAATCAAATCTGAAGACAATACAAAACTGGTTGGAATAGCAAACACCCTAGAAGAATCCTGATAAACTTGAACACTGACCTGAAACTAACAGAATGAGATTCAGTAGGGACAAACGCCAAGTCCTCTACCTAGGAAAAAGAAACCAGATGCACCAATACAAGATGGGAAATGCATGGCTCAACAGAACTGAAAAAGAAAAAGATCTCGGAGTAATTGTGGGCAATAGGCTAAGTATGAGCCAACAATGTGATGCAGCTGCAAAAAAGGGCAAATTCTATGATGGTATGCATTAATAGAAGTATTACTTCCAGATCATGAGAAGTAGTAGTTCCCCTATACTCCTCACTAGTCAGACCTCATCTAGAATACTGTGTCCAGTTCTGGACACAAAAATTTAAGAAAGTTGCAGAAAAATTAGAAAGTGTCCAGAGGAGTGTAACAAAAATGATCCAGAGTTTGGAAACACTGGAGAGGCCGAGAGAACTGGGCATGTTCAGCCTTGAGAAGAGAGGACTGAGGGAGGAGATGGTATCACTCTATAAGTACTTCAAAGGCTGTCTCAAAGAGGAAGGTCAAGGTCTTTTCTCACTGTACTGGAGTGTAGGTCACAGAATAATCAACTCAAGTTGTTGATTCAGGCTGGACATCAGAATAAGCTTCCTCACTGTCAGAGCAGTACAACAGTGGAACCAACTGCCTAGACAGGAGGTGGGCTCTCCCACACTGGAGACATTCAAAAAGAAACTGAGTGGGATGGTGTCCTGCAGCAGCAGGGAGTTGGACCTGATGGCCTTCCTGGCCCTTCCAACTCTACTGTTCTGTGATTCTGTGATGCTGCTACTGGCTCTCTGTCAAGCAAGCAAGAGATAAAAGGAGGAGCAAGAGAGGAACAACGATTGTGGCAAGGTAGACCCACTGAGGAATGAACCTATTGAGGTGCCTTGCCCAAGGGCACTCCAAAACCTGGAGCCAGCATCGATTGTATTCTTTGATTGATGTGACTGGTTTATTTCCAGTGCAGCAGCAGATTTAGTGTGCAGTCTCCCTGCTAGCATGGGATGAACCATCTATACTGTGAACTCTACATGCCTGCTTTCTCACAGTGAACTGCACAAGCACGGACTTAGCTCAGCCTTCGGGGGCTTTTGCATGGGCACGCGCACGCACACACTTTTGGCAGCTCAACGGCTTGCACAGAATGCAACACAATCCATGCACTAACGGCTGCTAAGCTGCTCACAAAGAGCTCTTGCAGCTTGTCAACACACTTCTCCCCAGTGGCATTCTGGGACTCAGTTGCCTTTGTCCTGGAATGAACTCACCGGCACTGCTGCCATGGAGAATATTGCCATGATATACAGCAGGAGCGCGTTGTGAACTGTCTGCCAGTAATTAGCATCCATTTTGCTGCTGTGTCTAGGTCAGCTTGATCTATAGTCAATGGGGAAGTGACTGTCACAGTCCCTGGGAGAAGGACTATTTCTCTACTGAGGATAAATCAATCACCACTGGCATCACCCACCCACCACCCAAAAGCCGTGTTGGTATGCATTGTCAGGAAGGGCGGAACAGTGATTTCTGAGTCCCAGGGCATTGCAGCCAGAAAACAGTGCAAGATATTAGCCTGGTGAGCTGATCTGCTCCTCTGGTCTGACACCTGCTAAAGTGGATGAGGATTTCATTGCCTTTTCAAAAAAAGACGGGAATTAAGAACTTTGCAAGGCTTAAAAAAACAAAAAACTTTGAAGGTGAGTTTTATTGCAATGAAGGATGGGAGGGTTAAAGTAAGCATTAAAAGGTTCAGAGAGAGAAAGGCAGGGAGATTGTAATATAAAGAATAAATCTCTTCAGGGCAGTCCATAATTTCAGCTACTGGATTATTATTTAATAACAAGGTGGAATAAAAGGACTTGGCTTTTATTTGGATGATCTAGTGACTATAAAAGGCTGCTCAGAGTGAAGGATCAGGTTTGTCCTGTGTGGGTGTGCCAGGTAGACAGTGGAGCCAAGACAGGCAGTCCTGCCTTCTCATGCACCTGTAAGAGGCAGAACGACGCCACTGGTGCCAGGTAACACATAACACAGAGCCAAAGAAGCCATCAGCCTTGCTGTGTCAGTGAATATGAAGGGAGACCTCCCAGTCACTCTGCATCGTCAGGAATTCGCATGGAGGCAAAGCCAGAAAAAAAGAGGTCAAAAGCAAAGTGCTATGGGAGGGAACGCCACTGGTGGCAAGATTCTCCTTTGGATGGCAAAGGGAAAACAAGAGAAAAGTTTTCTCCTGGACTCTGCACACCTTAGCAGAGGTGCTTTTGGCTTAAGCTACTCTATGGCAATCTACGGATGCCATTACCAGGGCCCTTCACTTTGGAATCAATGATACTCAGGACAAAAAATAAACATAAGCCTATGCCAAAAGACCATATACAGTTTATTGAATATCAATGAAACATGGGTGCAGAGTATAAACAAGCAAAAGAAAGCTTACACTTAGGAACAAGTCAGTTATTATTTGTCTACGCCCCTCATGTGTTGCCTTTTCAGGGCAGCATGAATACACCTGTAATGGCAACTGAAGAGCGAGTGTGGTGCAATGGTTAAGGTGCTGCACCAGGGACTGGGGAGATCCAGATTGTAGTTCCAACTCAGCTATGAGGTTCAGTGGGGGAATTTGGGCCAGTCTCTCACTCTCAGCTAAATCCACCTTACCGGCTAGTTGTTCTGAGGAGAAACTGAGCTATGTCAACTGCCTTGAGTTCCTCACTTGACAAAAAAAGTGGGATATGACATAAATACAACAAGAACAGCATAAAAACAACAACACAGTAGAGAGATAGAAGCTAGAGTGTTGGCCTTTCACATTCACCACCCTTTTTTAGAGAGAGAAATTGAGGATAGAAGATAATTTACCAAAGTTCTCCAGAGCAGAAATTCTCAACAGTTTCTCACACAAAGTACTCTCCATTGTCAGGGGATGTGGCACAGCTTCTCTCTTCATAGGTTGTTGCAAGGTTTTTGCACTACTAGTGGTTATGACACAAAGCCCCATATGCCTTGAGTCCAGGCTGTAGAAATTCTCCCCTATAAGTCTGTCCATACCTTTAGGGGATGCCTTTATCTTGTTCCTCCCTCCTTCACAGGCATGCTTAGTGGTAAAACTGGAGATGACCTTCTCTGGAAACTAAATTAGCATTGTGTTTTCAGAGGTAGGCAGGCAAAACAGATTCTGTTCCAATAGACCTTTGGGAAAAGTCTGGACCTGAGAGATTGCATTGCACTAGTTCTGTTGTCTGTATTGCTTGTACTACTCCCTCTCCGCTCTCTCTCTCCACATCAGTAGAAGGCAAGATTCACTGGAGACAACAATCATGCTAGGGAAAGACAAAGGCAAAAGAAGAAAAGAAAGACGAAGTATGAGATGGATTGACTCCATAAAGAAAGGCACAGCCTTGAACTCAGAAGAGGTGAGCAGGGCTGCTGTGGTGGGCTTTCATTCATGGAGTTGCAACAAGTCAGAGATGACCTGACAGCAAATATCATCAACAACAACAATTCTGTGTTTCAATTTTGGCACTTGCACAATTTTAACACTCTAACTGATTTAATTAGATTCTTACCTTGTGCATATTTCTATTAATGTTTTAACTATTTAAGTCCTTAATGTTGTAAACTGTTCAAAACCCCAGTACTGGAAATAGAGGGGTAAATATTACTATTGATGATCACAATCATGATAAATACTGGAAGTGGCAACAACACCAATGCCATCAGAAGGCTGCCCTACATTTTGCGTTTCCCACATGCAGGCACGAAAGGTGTGCTGTTGCACCTAACTCCAGGGAATAGCTGGATCTAGGACTGAGTCCAAATGTCTCCAGAGTCCCTGAGAATGTTCTTCCCTATGAAATAGATGTCCCTAGTTCTGCTTCATTCTTAGCATGTTTTAAATTGATCTTTTGGTGTCTCTGAGTTCACCTAAACACTGTGAAGCAGCTGAGGAAGCTGCGTATGTTTGTTCTTTCTATCACGTACCTCTCTATTGCTCACCCGTTTTACTTCCACAGTTTTCCTTCTGAGGAGAGAGTATTTTACAACTGGCCACACCCATCATGGCAAGCCTTTTCATGGCAGCCATTTCTTGGGGATGCCCACAGAATCCTAATGTGCCTTCTACACACAAACTGAGCCAGCTCTGGCTCCTTGACAAAGGTAGAAGTTGACATCAGGTCTCCAAGATCTAATTTCAGGGCCAAACCAGTTAGCACCACAAGCCAGTACATGTCTACTAAAAAAAAAAAAAAAAAAATCATTGAGTTCCATGCTGTTTACTCCCTAGTACATGAACACAGGATAATAGCCAAAGTTGTTAATGACACTTTTCTCATTTAAGGTTTGCTTTTGTAGAAGGAAGCGTTGTACTGATTTTGACATGATCTGCCCAAATAAGGAAAGTCATCCAGTGGGTTTAAAAAAGAAGAAACATTACATTATAGCAGCTGTGTTACTCGCATTTCAAAAACTTTTCTGCAAGAATAGAAGCATCTTTTTATCTCTCTTGAGTGAGTCATTTTCCCAGTCATCCTCTTTTGGTAGCAGATTCCTGGGTTTATTTTGGGATTTTGTTTTACTTCTTTATTTTTTACAATCTGTGAATGCTCTGAATCTGTACACTTATGTAAAAGCTGGAAATGAGTATCCATGACTTGTCAGGCTTAGCTCAGAGTCTCTTCAAAAGGAGCGTTCATTAAGAGTGTTGGATCTTCACTTCAAATGGGACAGGAAATTCAAAATTTGACAGAATGTTTCCTCATACTATCTTGAAGGTAGGCCTTCAGCCTGAAGTGCCCATCAGCCAATGAAACCTTCACTGTGTAATTTGGGCTGCAGAAAATGCGATATGTTTCAAATGCCTCCTGAATGCACACGTGGTTTACCCAGGCTTTCTGCAGCTTGTAATTAGTTTCAGTGACTCATCAGTTGCTCCATCTTCCTGTTCATTGTATTGTTTTGTTTTGTCGTTGGAACTGGAAATTCTTTTAAGGTGCTGCCTTATAGCCACTAGACAATGCCTGGACATTCTGGGTCAGAATCCCAGACCTGACCTCAATAACATGCTCCAACTTTGAGATTCAGCCTCCAGCCTCACAGCTCCAACCTTCCACAGCTCCTGGTGGCCAGGGTAGAAGGAACTGCACTGGTTCCCAGACTGTAAGACTGAACTTGGAGCCACAGGTTTGTGGCCACTCCTGAGGGTGGGCAGGTGAAGAGGGAGGCTCATATGATGGATCCTGGCAGCCTCTCCTCTCTGTGCAAAATCAGCTGTCTAAGTCTAGAGCTAGAGAAGGGCAGAGGTGACCTTCACTTCCACACTCCTTCCATCACCCATTGGGCGGCCATAATTCTCAAAGTTCAGAGGGTTAAGGGCAACCACACTGGATGGTGCTCATCACAGCATATTTTCAATGAAAACTGTAGTGATGCTACAGCTGAAAGTGTCTTTAATAGTGCATTTAACTGTGATCGTTAATATTTGCATGTAAACTGCTTTAAGTTATGATATTAAGTGGTATATAAATATTGCTAATAAACAACTAAATCAAATCGCATCTCCTCCTACAATTACCTTACTACTATAGTCCTACCCAATATTTCAAACTAGCAACACGGTTTTCTCCTTGGACCAAGAGTGGTAAGCTGTAAGTCAGTGCAGGGACTTGTGATGAACACTAGGGTGGTTTGGAGCTTTTCCTCTGATCTTTGCCAGAAGTGGTAGCTGCGGTGGATTAAGCAGGGTTGGGCAGCCACCTGAGGTGGCAGCCCACTACATCAGGCACGGTGGAGTAGGCTACTCCAGCACTGAAGTCAAAATCAAGTGCTGGCCCAGTCTGCTTCTGCATATGGAATAGGAAGAGCATCATCCTCTCTAAAAGGCCACCCTAATTGCAAGTGATGAGATAAATAGATTTCTGCACATGTCCTTACAATTGCATTCAACCCACTGTGGAGTCATGCAGTAATTCACATGAGTCTGTGGGGCTGCTCCCTGGAAAGTCCCAGCTTAAAGCAAAGTTTGCCTTTCTTTCTCTTTTGATAAGGCAGAGGGTTTGTTAACCCACCCCCTTTCAGTTCTCAGGGGCATATTTTGCAGAAAATCCCCAGTAGAAGCTACGCAAGACATTAAAAGGGGTGTGTGCTCTGTGTGCAAAGTTCCCCCTTCTAGCTACTCTGCTAAGCCACTGAAAATTCAGCCTTTAGTGAATGATTAATTCAGATTTAACCTGCAGAACATTCATTCATTCATTCATTCATTCATTCATTTATTTATTTAAACAACTTATATGCCTCCCCATCGCATGAGCCTTGGGGCGGCTTACAATCATATATAAAGAGAGCATCACAACAAAATAAAATAATTTGTTCCACCTGCCCTAGAAGGAAACACCTTGGATTCACCTCTTCATTTAATACAAACAGCAGGAAGCTATTATTCCATGAAAATCTTCCAGCTCCTTCCAGAATTAGTTACAGAATGGTCCATTCCCTCCCCCAGGCCACCCCCAGCCATCCGTTCACAAATCATGGAGCCATCCTTCTTTTATATTCTAACCACAGCCCCTCAATGCAGTTTAATTTCTCTGTCCAGTAGAATTGCCTGTCTTAGCTTTTTGGCACATGCCTGCCATTAATTTTACATCTTAGGTTTGTTGGGAGGTGCATCCAAGATCATAAAGGGACTAGTTTGAATATCTATCTATTTATTTATTTGGACATATTCAATCACCTCCTACGGCAGGGGATGCCATATGAGGCAAGACTGAGGGAACTGGGTCTCTTCAGCCTGGAGAAGAGGAAACTCAGAGGGGATCTGTTGGCCTGAAGCAGTCCCAAAATAGCTTGTCTGGCTGTGTTGGTCCATTCCATGCTTAAGTTACAATGGAAACCATTCCTATCAGCAACCATTTGGTTAGCCCTAATGTTACTGATCAGAGTGTTGCTTATTAAATCTGCTGTGATAAGTTAGCTTGATGGAAATGTTTGTAACTTACAGCTTTTTTCCTTATCAGACGTGGAGAAGATTATTGCAAGATATGCAGAAGTTCATTGCAAGATTATGTTGTTCATTATAAAAGTTCTCTGTAGTTCTGACTGATTCCACAAGTTCACGAGCACCAACATAATGTGCTGCAATTATTTAAGAATATAACAATGTTGCCAAAACACAGAGCAACACAGAATTGTTTCACTTACATAGGTTAAACATCAATGTCATGTAACAGTAGCAGCACTACACTCATTCCAGGTAAGCTAGTTGGCACTTGGAAGCCCTTTTAATGTCAGGAGATTTCAGGTCAGTTTGAGATCTGTTTAACTCTGGCATTTTTTGAACCCATTTTCCCAGGAACCACCACATTGAGAATATTAGTACCCATGCCAACATTTCCCAGAAAAATAGCTTTGGCAGGCACCTCTACAGATCTTGCTCCACAATGCATAGCTGTAGGATAGGGATAGGAACTCTGTAAGAAAGATTGTCAGCTGGCCAAGAAGATGTTTAAGAACAAAACCTGATTTGGTTTATTCTTGTACCACAAGAGCAACTTACCAGAAAAAATCAGGACATCATGCACAATCATTTGCTAAGATCTGCCACTACAGCTCCTGTTAATGGTACAGGTAGAGGAGCTGCTAAAACAAGAACTGTTACTGGAATATGAAGATAATTTCTTGTGGTTTTCTCAGATAATGCGTTGATTGTACAATCTCCTTGTCTCTTTCACAGAATTGTGTGGGGAAATCCAAATGCTATAGTCCTCCAGTGTTTTCCCACCACTTCTTCCATTTCCTTCTTTCCTACTATAGAACTGTTAAGGCAGGAGAGATAGAAGAGCTGTACCATGTCTTCTTTCCATGTGGAAGCACCCATAATTAAATAAATTATGTAAATAAATAAATATTTTATAGATGTTCGATGTATTATGTTTTAATTGGTTTTAAATGTGTTTCTACTCTGTTGGTATGTTTTACATTGTAAGCCACCTAGGAAGGCCTTGGCAATTATAGGTGGCCTATAAATATATGTAAATAAATAAATGGAGTGAAGCCCAGTTGGCCTGCCCAAAATTCTGCCCAGAATGTTCTGCATGCCCAAATGCACCCAGAATTCCTTGCAAGGCCCAAGCATTTCTGAGCATTCAGGTCAACACGGAAAGATTTCTCTGCATTTAGGATATTAGAGCAAGGGGAGCTCCTCTTATATTTCAGAGATGAAGAACATGGAGCCTGCAGGCCAAATCTGGTGGCCTGTGGTTCTGCAGCAACCATGCAGTCTTTTCTCCAATGGTTCAGCAGTTTCCCAGCTTCTGCACAGTTTTTGAAATGTTTCTCCCAGGGTGTTCCTATTGGCAATGAGAGCTTTAAGCTAAAATACACTGCTCTCTCTGGTCCCTTTTGCTGTCGATCCACCCGCTTTTGACTTTAGTTTTACCCACTACTGGAATACAGTCTCAGGATTGTTTCCAAAATGGGATTTGGCCCTTGGGCCAAGTGAGATACCGCATATCTGTTGCTTTTTGCTGCTTTATATGTCAGCACCATGAAGGAAATGAAGAGGCAGGAAGTTGGATTTGGTGTGACAATTGTGTTGGTTCTACCTCAGTCTAATACTTAGACAGGGCAAGGTTTTTTTGGCATGGACATAAAGGGATGGGTAAAGCATCACCTGATTAATTTCTGCATCCTAGACTGTCATTAACAACAAATAAATAGGGCCTTTAAAACAAATAGGCAAGTCCAGGCTAGGCTTACCCAGCATGAGGAGTTACAGTAGACCCTGGTTGAAAAATACCTCTATTTTTAATTTCAATAATATTATAATAGCCACTTACTTCCCTGAGACACAAGTAGGGATTTTAGAAGTTCAACTGATCTTCACAATTAATTCAGTTAATTATTTTTTCACCTTGGTTGACTGCCATATATTTTTTTTCCTAAAATATCCCCATACTGCAGTCTTCCCCAACTTGCTGGCCTCCAGTTGTGTTGGCTCAGGATGCTGTGAGTTGTAGTCCAACACTTCTGGAGGGGACAAGTTTGGGAAATGACACTATAGAGAAATCCTTCATGGAAATGGTAGAAGAAAGGGGACAGTGGGTGATGGAAAATTGAAACAGGAGTTAAGCATCATTCCTATGAAGTGTCAAATTCATGATCTTGGATGTGTAGTGTAGTGGCTAAGGCTGTGCAACTGGAACTCAGGAGATCTGGGTTCTAGTCCCTACTCAGTCATGGAGCTGACTTTGGGCTCATCACAGCCTTTCAGTCCAACCTACCTCACAGGGTTGCTGTTGTGAGGATAAAAGTGAGGAAAAAGAGGAGGAGAATTATGTAAGTTGCCTTGAATTCTTTGAAAGGAAAAAAGGTAGGCTATAATATAAATAAATAAAATGTAGTCAAGATTAAATTACATCAAAATATTCCACCGGGATGGTAAAGACCCCAGGTCCTGTCCCCTTCATTTCCCACTAAAATTATTTAAGGGGAAATCTTTTTGCTGCTGGTCAGAGTTGGAAGCATAAACCTAGATAGGCAAATCTTCTGAGTTAGCACAATTCCATGGTGGTGCAGCACAGAATGGACCTTGACCCAGCCTGTTTGTATGTTGATGTCCCCAAAGACAATGAAAAACAACTCCGATGTTCCTTGGTGGGAAAAATCTCTCCTGTCAGAACTGCCTAAGGGTATGGACCAACTCTTTAGGGTGCATTTGTGGGACTAATACATACCCATTGAACCAGAGGGGGACCCATTGTCACATAACCATGCATGGAGTTAATCTTAAGTGTGCTTATGGTTTGGCAAAGGTCTCACAATGCCACTCTCCTTGGAATAAACAGCATAAGTAGCATCTTAAAAGATTTTTAGCAGGTCTTCCTTTTAGACAGCCTGGATCCTGCCAATTGGCCTTAGGACTAATTGGCAGGGCTCCTTTTCATGTGGTGAACTCACAGGTTTGTCCTCCTTGGCATCATGGCATGCTGAACAGAAGCCTTTGATAATATGAAATCACACATTATATAAGATCACCTCACCCCATATTCTGGCTCAGCTTTCTCCCCGCCCCCCTCCACCCTACACACAGAGAGACTTTCCCACAATTTACTGATGTGGCCCACCATCCTTCATTCTGGCTCAGCAGGTTCTTGCTTGCCAGATGCTGCAGATGTTCTCTGGCTATTCCAGCAAATTAACCTACTTTCTAGGAAAGAAGGGATCTTCTCACTGGAGCGTGGACACTGGCATCTTCTCATTAGCATTGAACTTGGCCAACTGTTGGACTCCTTTTCATTTTTAATAGACTCTCCATGCCTCAGCTTGTCTGGCTTCCCTGTGTTCATTTTTCCAAGCCCTCTTGTGTGTCCTAACTTTTCACTAATGTCCTAACCCCTCCTGGAAAAGTAAGTTCCTTTCTGCTATTCCTGAATTCCAAACTAACTAGGGGACTTTCTCAAATTAATTCTGAAACTGCAGTGCAGACAAATTACTGAAACTTTTTGTTCTTTCCATTCAGGTGCATCTTTCCCCTGCTTCATGTGACTGTGGCACATGGCTGCATTGATAAAATGCTGCATCAAGCAATCTTGTTGCTACTGTAGATATGCAATTGCATCAACGGTCCTTCCATGTTGTATTTTACTGGTATACAAATGTGCTTCTGCACACCAGGACACACTGCACAAAAGGATCTTGATACATGACTGTTCACCAGAGCATCAAGTTTGCTTTCTTGCAAGATTTGATCAGCCCAACCTGTGCATTGGTAAGAGATGGAAAACATACGTGGATGAAGGAACCAGAAGCTGTGGTAAACTGCAGAGGCAAAGTGCGGTATCCAAAACTGGGCAATTTACAAATGGAACATTTAAAGAACCTGACTTTTTGTGAATTAAAAGCTTAACTATTGTATTTCCTTTTAATGAATGTAGGGGTTAATAGTAAAAGAGAAAAAGTCTGTCTTTTATTTGAGGCCTGACAAGAGATACATCAATATGATGTGTCCATGAAGTAGTTCACCTGGGGAGTTTTGCTTGAGGGACAGCTGTCAGGAACCATCTTTGTGACCAGCTGGGAGCCTGAGAAAGACATCAACCAGGAAGAAGGGCAACCACAAGACCAGGAAGCTGATCCAAAAACTGAGAGCAAGTGAGGAAAGTGTCTACAAGTAAGGAGATGAAGGCTCCCAGAGTAGCCTTTGGAGAGAAGAGCTGAGGCATGACTGTCAGGCAGAAGTCTGGAGGCAGAGGGACAGCCACACAACTGAGGACAGCCATAAAGGTGCCAGCTGTGCTGGACCTGAGCTGCATCCAAATGTAGTCTTTCTTAGAGCAGGTCCACAGAAGCAGGACTTAAGGTAGACATCAGCACCTTCCTGCCCTTTTCTGCTTTCTCTGTGCTAAGAAACGGCTCAGAGTTGCATGAATAAACCCTCACCAGATGAGCCTTTTTCTCCATGGAGTGAGAGATATCGTTACTTGTTTTTCGGTGCCAGGCTAAGACCTTTTTATTTAAAACTTATTTTAATTGCTAAATTATTGTATTAATTAGGCTTTTAAAATTTTTAGCCGAGAATGCACCAGGGGTTTTTTAATGTTGTTGTTGTTGTTGTTGTTGTTTTTCTTCTTTTAATTGCTATATTATTATTATTTATGTATGTTTTATGTATTCTTTTTGAGCCGCCCCGAGGCTTTGTTGTGATGGGGGTGGCATAGAAATGTTTTAAATAAATAAATAAATAAATAAATAAATATTGGCAATAACAGTGGGTAATCCTGCAGCAAGAGTGGGGATCCTTTAGGAGTTGGGCAACCCTCATACCAGTGATTTCCATGCACCTCTAAAGTAGGATATCAAAAAGCTGTGGCAATTCTCACTCGTTCTCCCCCTGACCCTTTTGTCTGTCCCTATTAAACGTCCATGGCAATAGAAGTCGGGCATGCTCTCAGTCATGCTCTCTCTCCTTCCCCATTCCATACCCACTTCTGACCTACCACAACTTGTAATGGTGAGAGCCAGGGTGGTTTAGTTGCTTGAGTGTCAGATGGGGATTCAGGGGGTCCAGTTTCAGCCCCCATTTGTCCATGGAGCTCACCAGCCAAGAAGCTTTGGGTAAGTCACTAATTCTCACCCTAGTCTATTTCACAAGCTTGTTGAGAACAGTAAGTTTGGAAGGGGCCAAGGAGAACATCGGGTCCAACCCCTGGCTGGTGCAGAACACCATGCTACACCATTTCACTCATGCAGAAGAGGAAGAGGATTGTGTAAGACACCTTGAATTCCTTGGAGTTAAAAAGGCAGGATAGTAAATAAATAAATAGTTACCAGTCCTCACACGTATAGTTCTGGTAATGCTGTGGGCTTTTTGAATGTGCAAGTACAGTCAGGTTTCTGATGTCAGACTCCTAAACCAGTTCCAGATGAAACTACCAAACTGCTTTCCCATAAGTTTGAGCAGGTTCTTAGCCAGGTTGGTGAAGAAGTCTGAAAAACAAACCAGACTTGTGCAACAGGTTTACCTGTTAGTTAGTTGTGAATCATTCAGGCAACAATCACAAAAGAAGTTGGAGAAGGAGCTACCTTTACCTGAGAATATGGGAAATGTTTTAGAGACAGTTTCCTGCTTTGGTAAGAACAAGCTCCCCAAAATACTCTGTGTATGTTGTTGTTATTATTATTATAGTATATTTTGTAACCCACCCAGAAAGCCATTTTGGCTAATGGGCAGGATACAGATTTAATAAACAAATAAGTAAATGTGTATGTGTATGTACATGTACTCAAGACCAATACAAACATTACTTTAGCAGTTACACTTTTTTTTCCATTTCCCATTTTTACTCTAATGTAGGATGAGGGGGTTGATCTGGATCTTAAAAGTATCTTTATTTCCCACACTAGGGTCACAGTTCAGCTACTAAATGAAGGACCCAACCAGGCCTCTTGATTCACCTATGTATGAGCATGTTTCTTCATTAAAGCACGTTAGGAGGCAAACATTTTCCATTCCTTCCCTGGCATGCCCAAAACTAGAATGTCAGTTCACCACCATCCCCATCAAGGCTAGAACATCAAGGCTCCAAGTTTCTATTGGAGTCATTGGGAACTTTTTCTCCAAGGATCCTAGATGTGGACCAGAGTGGGGAGACAAGTTTCTTTCTCTTGCACTGGAGAGAGAAGATAAAAGCAACCTGTTCTCACTTCAGTTGGCATTGCTCTTCCTTCCCTGATGGCTATTTATTACAATGCATAGATTTCATGCACAAGAGAACACCTTGTTCAGAAGCCCTTAACCCTTTTTGGCTGCTGGGTACATCTAAAATTTGGAGATCGTGCTGTGGACAGTTTTGCAAAATAAGTGCCAGGTAGGCAGAGACAGCTTACTTCGCAGAAGAGGCAAGCTCATACATCAATACCCTACCGATAAGCCACCATCCCATCTGTTGACTGTTTGCTGAACAACACATGGTACTTCTGAAGGAGGGTCATACTTTCCATGCCTTGTCTCTCCCCTCGTTACTCATAACTCATCCCACCAGTTCTGGCAACTATCCCAGACACCATTGCAACAGAACTTTTCTTGCATCAGTCCCTGTGTCAGCAACCTTTTGGAATTTGTCTGCTGGGCTTTCAGCTACAGAGGGAATCTCCATCTTATCCTCATACTGGATCACTAAATGGACTTAATTTCTCTAGCTATGTGTTTGTTTATTTCCAAGGAATTTTGTTGTTGTGGAAGATCAATTCTCAGTGATTTAGCCCAGAATACTAGTATTCCTCTCTTGTCAATGTCAATTTTACTCTCCATTTCAGAACTTGCCTTTGAAGACTGCTTCACTTAGTACTGAAGTAAAAGTATCCACTCCTTCTCCAGCCACATCTGCTTCCACATCACCTTCTTCCTTGTCACCTCCCTCTGTTGCTACTTCACACTAGGGAAACTTCACTTTACACTGAAGTATCAACACCCAGTGGGCAATGTAGCTTCTGTCTAGCTGCTTTCAGCTCCCCGCTGTTTCCTGCTTGTTGCCTCCTTCCATTGCTGACTATCACATTGTGATAGTTACGATTCTTAGAGTCGTCAGATTCTTAGCCTTAGTCTTCAGAGTCCTTAGATTCTCAGAGAAGACACTGAGAAGAAACACAAGTGAGATTGTGAGGAGTTGGAAGGGTTTTTGGTGCTTTCACTGGGCAAGTCTCCAGCCATTCCCAGCAGCCTACGATAAAACAGCCTGCTGGATTCAGATGACACAGCAATCCACCATGGGTATTAACAACCCTAAAACAAGCCATGAATTATTTGTAGAAAAATAAGCCATCTTGCAGAAACTGTGTTGGGGTTACACAATACAATAACCCACCATAGGTGATCCAGGTCCTGGGTTGGTATGTCATTTGAAACAGGTCACTGACTACTATGGTAAGTGGGGTCTATCATGAAACACCCACTTTCCAGGAGGAAAACTGAAAAGGCAAAGGAAAATAGCTGCCCAAGATCCTAAGTGCAAAGCAGAGGGGCGTCTGAGCTCTAATCTGACTTTCAGTGCAATCTCCAAGGCCTCTGTTTTCTCCATCAGACAAGTAGATATCAAAATGCCCAGTGGTTAATTCCTGATACAGAAAGAACCCATTACTTACACTTAATGGAAGAGAGGTCCCCTGAAACCCTAGCAAAGATTATGAGTCACCTTATCTTCAAAAAGTGCAGGATGGCGAACTTGGTCTGGCAAAATTCTTTCTGCGCTTATTTCCAATGCAATGCAAGTGACTCTACGTAGATCCCATGAACAGATTTGCCATCTGTTTAAAAGACGGAGAGAACAAGAGAAAAATGAGCTCCATCTGTCTAGGAGTGCTGTGCGGTGGCCGTACTAGAACATTTGGCACAGGATATGTTTAGAATTAAGTGCTCAGAGTTTATATTTCTGAAATCTGTTTGCAACCCTGCTTCGCGCCATACCATACTCTTGTTATTCACAGAATGGAAACTTTATGTAATAGTCTTTAGTCACCAGCATGAACCATTCATTCTGTGTGCTCTGACATCCGCAACACAGAGGGGCCCTTTCTGCATCCTGATCCCCGTCAGCAATCCGGGTGGGAGGGGCTATTACCAGATGCCTTTGGAATGCAAGGACAACCAAATTCCTACCACCCACTGAAAGCAGCCCACCAGCCACGTCTTCTCTGGTCTGCCAGGTGGCAGCCAGCCAGTTGATGGGGAGCAAATGAGAAACTGGCCATGCTCCTACTTGGTATATACATGTGGCGACTGGATGCCATTCTGGTCGGCAGACCACCACTTTTGCAGGGCTGGCATGAAGTTTAGTGGTTAGAGCAGCCTTTCCCCAACCTAGTGCCCTTCAGATGTTTTAGACTGCCACCAGTCCCGCTGGCATGAGCAATAATCAAAGGTGATAGGAGCTGCAGTCAAAGAATCTGGAGGGCTGCAGTTTGGGAAGAGCTGGTCTAGTTGGTGGACAAAAAGATCAGTCTGGATGTGGATTAATTAGATCACAAGCAATAAGCCAGATATAGATTATCCAAAGACAGTTCTGCCTCTATTTAATCTCCATCAACATTTTCTAGGAAGACATTTTAGGACAACGGGGAGAGGAATTTTCTCTTGCTCTCAAACTGCTGCTTTCCTAGGAACAGGATGGAAAAGGAACATACCTGAGGTCATGGAATGATCCAATTGAAGTTAATCACTTTAATGATGACATTAGGAGAGCTTCCTGCTTAACATGGACTGATTTCTGCACACTATTATCACCATATATGTGATCCAGGCTGTGGGCAGAGGGAACTTTCAAGGAAGAGTTGTAAGAGGGACTTTTGGAAAGTTGGTTTAGATTTTTTTCAAAGGTGTAATTCTGTAGAGAGGAGGCAGAGCTCAGCAGCAGAATGAATGCTTGGGGGATCTAGGGATTTTCTTAAATCTGTTCTGTCTACATTCATGCATGGTCAAGTTCCTTGCAATTCTGTCTTTCTTTCATTGACAGAATTGGATTTTTCCATTTGCCAAAGATGCACACACATGCGTGTGCAAATCTGTACTTTTGAAAATGTGCAAAGTCCCCACAAAATGTATGATAAGAAATGCACCTTTTTGGACTGGAGCGTGTGTGCAAGAGATCATTTATTCTATGCCAAAATTAGCATATATTTCCAAGACTGGAAACTGGACAACTAAATCAATTGATTTCACATCTCTCTGATTTGGATTAATATACTGCAGCGGTGTCCAGACTTGCTCAAGAGTCACATACAGTAAAAGTCAGATGTTCAAAAGCCACAAGCAGGTCCTCCTGGGCAGTGATCAGTGGGCAGCAAGCAGGTGCCTGCAGGCAGAGGTGCTGGGGGGGGCTGCAAGCAGCAAGTAGGCACCTGTAGCAGTAAGCAGAGAGCCGCAAAATAAATTCAAAGAGTGCATGCAGCTCTCAAGCCTTGCTTTGGCCACCCCTGATATACAGCATAAGAATTTCAAGCATAAATACATTTTTTTAAGAAGCGGACTTCGCACCATTCTTTTGTTTTGTGTATATAGCACAGAAGCACGGCAAACTCATTTTCCATAGGATGCACATTTACTTGAGATGTAGTCAAATACACAATTATAATTTACAGACATTTAATTATTTATTTGTAGAATTATATGCCACAGCAGTTGGGGCATGTGGCATTGCACCTATATATAAATGTATAACCAATTGAAATAATGCTTCTGCTTGACCATGGTATATCTCAGTAACTTATATAAGAAACGAGATATGCCATGACCACCCAACATAAAATCATGAAATTACACTGGCATAGTGGGTTAAGAATGCCCACATGTAAACGCTGGCCACATATTATGCTACAGAGATGCATGAAAATCACATACAAAGCTTGGCACGTGTTGTTAAAAATGGATAGTAGTCTTTAATCCAAAAGCCTTTGTGCTTAACAAAAACCTAGCAAGGAAGCTTTAGGAGTTGGCCTTAAGTGATATTGGATCCTGCAAAAAAAAATGTTTTAAGGACTTTGCTTATTCCTTGATTTTACAAAGCACAAGTAAACCAGGTTGTTTTCCACTGTGTTGTCAAAGATACATGGTTATTTATTTATTTTATTTTATTTTATTTTTCGATTTATAGCCCGCCTTTTTCCTACAAAGGGCTCAAGGCAGCTTACATCACATCATTCTCCTCCTCCATCTTATCCCCACAACAACAACCCTGTGAGGTAGGTTGGGCCGAGAGTCTGTGACTGGCCCAAAGTCACCCAGTTGGCTCCATGGCTGAGCGGGGACTGGAACCCAGATCGTCTGAGTCCCGGTCCCATGCTCTTAACCACTACGCCACACTGGTTATCCCATTATTTAACAAAATATCTAAGGTAACTTTCATTGGATGAATTTCACAGCATGTAATTAGAAGAAGTGTGCATAGAAGGGAGTAATAAATGAAACAAACAAACATGACTATACATGCAATGAAGGCATATCTCTTCTAAGGGTGATCCAAACTAGCCTTCTCCAACATGCTGCCTTCCAGAAGCTTAGCTCTACGAATCCTGCCAAGCCCAGCCAGTAGGTCCAATGGCTAAACAGTTATAGTCTGAAACATCTGGAAAGCATCAGGTAGGGGAAGACTACATTTTCAGCAGCTAATGTGCATCAGGGACTAATGTGGAGTGAAAGGAGAGCACTAAGAATAGTAGAGTTGGAAGGGGCCATGAAGGCCATTGGGTCCAACTGTCTGTTGTTGCAGGACACCACTTTACACCATCCCACTCAGATGGCCGTCCAGTTTCTTTTTGAATGTCTCCAGTGTGGGAGAGCCCACCACCTCTCTAGGCAGCTGGTTCCACTGCCATATTGCTCTGACAGTGAGGAAGCTTTTCTTGATGTCCAGCCTGAATCTGGGTTGTCACAACTTGAATTATTATTCCATGTCCTACACTCTGGCATCAGCAAGAAGAGATCCTGACAGCCTGAGGTACTTATAGAGTGATATCATGACTTTCACTTCTTAGAGAAAAACCTTCTAGATTTCCTTCCCTGCTAGATCTCTTTTTCAGCTTTTCTTCTCTTCCTCCCCATGCCACTTTCTCCCTAGTGGGAGATCCCAGATATATTATTAACTGGACAACTGTGGGAATACATTCTGGTTTTTTGGTTCAGAAGCCACCCAGAGACATTTTTAGTAATGGGATGGCATATAAAAACCTGAGAGAGAGAGAGAGAGAGAGAGAGAGAGAGAGAGAGAGAGAGAGAGAGAGAGAGAGATCATTTAGGGCAAGTCTGGAAAGAAAAGGCAGCAGGAGCAAAGAAAGGGTCAGGCACCTTCAACAGGCTGCTTTTCAGCTGTGAACTGTACCTTCATTATTTGCATTGAAGAAAAAGTGGCCTTCAGGCTTGCCAAAGTGGAGATCTGTATTCTCTGAGTATCAGTCCTTGGACAATCAACAGATAAAGGCAAAGGAATTGATCTGATGGGCCTTTTATCTGAAGGTAGGTTGGATACAGATTGTGGCATAGACAAGTAGACTAAATAAAGTCCCACTGATGTTAATCAGTCTGTTCTAAGTACTGCTATGTCTAGATCTAAGTCACTGTATTTTTTTCATACTTTGCTTTGCAAGCCATGGTTGAGGAGCAGGTAATAACTGCTAATAACTGAATTCTTCTACTTTATTCTTCAGATGTACACAACTCTGTACATGTCTACTCAGAGGTAAGGCTTCCTGAGTTGAATGGGACTTACTCCCATTGGGCAAAGGATTGCAACATGAACAACTTACACAGAACACCTAGTGATATGCAAGCCTTTCGTTCTCGTGGGATCATGAAGTGTTCTGAGAACTTGGAGCCTAATATAATCCTTTCCCCCTTCTGGGTTAATTCATTCAGGCCAAGTTGTTGCAGCAGGTTTCTTGGCCACATGCCAGAGTTGTGAAATATTTTAATGAGCTTTGTAAGAAAGCCCAACAATTCAGATGGGCCTAAAAGGCATAAATGAACTTTGCTAGGGCACGATTATTGAACCACAGTTGAAGTCTAATGGAATTTCTTTCTTCAGATGAAACTAGGTGTTACCTATGAATTGGCTCCAATCTACATTAACTGCACTTATACTTCACTGAAACCAATGGGACAAGCTAAGCAGGAACTTCAGCCCCATTGTTTTCATTAGGCAGTAAAACCCAACAAAGATTCTTGTGGAAGCTTTAGGGACAACACATTCATTTTGGCATACACTTTTGTAGACACTCCCCCCTTCATCAGATACTAGTAGGAAGTGCCCACAAAAAGCATAGATTTGTAAGTCTATAAGATACTATAAGACTCTTTGTTAGTTTTGTTGCAACAAATAAAGGTGTCCAGACCCCTGGAATTTGTTACAATGGCAATTAAATGCAAATAATATAGAAAGTATTTCCATGTCATTGTGGCACTGCAAGTCAACTACACTGGACTAGTAGTTGACTAAACAAGTCAAGGTATAGGCATTATTCTGGCTTGTTCTCTCCTCTCCTTCCCCTTCAGTCCTCCACATGTCACCACTGCATATGCCAGTGTCCCAGCAGAACCCATCTTATCTCCCCACTCTCCAACTGCTTCTCCTTTTCATTTGCTATCACATTTTCCCTTTTCTTCCAGAGCCACAAAAATGCAATTGGGATTCCTAAAAAACAACATTGCTCCTCAATAATCACCCAACTGTGTTTGAAGTTTTTCTTATTATTATAACTTTTGTTGGTCTTCCACAAGTGCACAAGTGCACTCTCATAGTTGTCTGACATTTATAGTCTTGCCTCGTCAACTTCCTTGTCTGTTTCAGCAAAGTCAAGCATGTAGCAAATTGACAAGGCAACCCTGCATAGAGGCAAATTTGTACTCAGTTGCCAGGGTTAAATTGCCAAGTTGTAAGTGGAAAATCACCTGCAAAGAGGGGAAAAGAGACAAAAAAAGGTGCACCAAAGGAATGTAATCCTCTTAGTTTCCAGTGCTGAAGTGACAGTTCTCTGTATCCTCCACCTTTCCAACACTTCCCTGAGTCTGCAGCACCTCCAGGAAATATTGACACTTCTCATGGCTCCTTTTTAGAGAACTTGCAGCTGTGCTTATTGGAGCTCCGCAACAGCCACTTTAAAAAAATAATACAGAAACGTATGCAAATGTAATGGATGGGAAGTCACGGAGGGGACAAATTTCACCTTTACCTGGAATTCTCGATTTACTTCACAACCCCTACATTTGTGCACATTTCTCTCCATTTGCTTCCTAATCTGGTAAATGCACAAGTACTCCCACCAGAGATGGAATAAATGGGGCACCAGCCCCAGCTGTACTTACATTCCAGCACCCATGGGACACCATTCTCTTCATCCCAGGAGGATGCTTTCTAAGGGCTTTCTCAAAACTTGTCAGAGAATCACATTAAATGTAGCAGGAAGGAGCAAGGACACTGAGCGGGGTGGGGAGAGGCTTCCCATTAGCTGCACAGAGAAAGGCAGTGTGACTACAGCACTGGACTGTGACTGGGTTCTGGGTTCTGCTCACCACTTAGTCATGAAAGTAAGTGATAGGTGACTTTAAACCCATCAGAGACTCTCAGCTTAGCCTTTCTGTCAAAGTTGTCGTCGTAAGGATAAAATAGAGGGGAGTAGGATGATGAAAGACACCTTGGGTTTATTGCAAGAGGGGGGAATGTGGAATTTAAATGTAATGAATGATCAATAAAAATGCTGGTTCTAGTTGGGGGAGAGATGCCTTCCTTCCTGTCCCCCTGCAGGTTTTTTGTTAAGGATCTCTTCCTCTCCCTGCAGTTCTGTAACTTAATAAAGAAACACAAGATATGTAGCTGTATGTGACTCATCAAGCAAATGTCTAGATTCACCCTCAGTGTCACAGTCTCTTTCTCCAGTCAGAGACACAAATTGGGCAGAGACCAGGGGCCCTCCAAAGCACAAGGCTCTGTTACACCAGTCTGAAGTTCCACAGAGCATCCCTACAATAACTTTTATTTGAGAATAGCAAAACTGAAATCTCACGTGGTGGTCTCACGTAATCCACAATTACAAGGTAATCCCTGTTTTCATCGATAACAGCATTTGAGAGTCTTTTGTATTCATCCACTCACATCTGGATGGGCACACATGGCCCTTCAAATGTTTTGACCTACAATTGCCATCATCTCTCAGCTCTAAGGATGTACATGAATGTTGTTTCATTCCAAATTGCCCCATTCAGATTTTATTTATTTATTTATTTATTTATTTATTTATTTATTAAAACATTTTTATGCCGCCCCATTCGCCGAAGCCACAAACAGGAACACATTTCATTCCAAAAAAGTTTGCGTATTCCCAAATTTACAATAACTTTTGAAAGCTGCATTTTAAAATGCACATTCCGAATTATTCATTTTAATATATCCGTGTGTGTGTGTGTGTGCGCACATCCTTTAATAAATGGAAGAAAGGGACACACTTTTGAAAATTAAGCACAGAAATCTACACTTTCCCCATTGAACAAACTAAAAACCAGGCAACAAAAAAACAAAAAACAAAAAAAACAGGAACAAGCTAAAGCAAGCTTCAAAGTGAATTTCAGCAACCTTGAGCATCCCCAGTTTTCCCATCCCTATTTCTAAACCCCTTGCTGAGAAGCTAACTATTCATGTTTTTTTATTTTACAAATGAGAAACCAAAAGAAACAGAAGGTTGAGGTGTGATTCTCCCTGAAAAGGACACTGAGAGAAATCCTGACTCTGTTAGACATATGGAAAAACTCCTGTAGCCTAGATTAAAAATGACATATTTCTAAGGCTTTGCCCAGTGGAATCTCTTGGTCTGAAGAATGACTTGCCCCAGACCAATGGACCTGAGATGATCTATCTCCGGTTCCTGCCTCCGTGTGTCAAGAGTTCAACAATGCCAAGCTTATGGCAGTAGAGGTTAAAAGGGATTAAAATGTACTCTTATGTGAGTTTAAAAGGGGGAAGGAATCAATCAACCCTTCCAAAAGGGTTTGCCTTTTCTCATAATTATTCTTTCAGTTCCTCACTTGAACAAAAGGCCATCCCATTGTCAGAAGACAATAGATTGCCTATTAATATATGTGGCAATTTGTTTTATAACTAACTAAGACACTCATTAACAGATAATTTACAAAGAGGAGAAGAAATGAAAGAACTGTGCTGGAATTTCTCCATCCCATCAACATTATGGATTATTAAATTATCCCCTAATTACGCATTATTAATACTAAATTGATGAATGAAAGGCATTCACATAAAGCACTTCAGTAACAATGCAATCTGAGATGAGCTAACGTAGAGGTAAGACTCACCGAACTCAATGGGTCTAACTCCTCGGTAAGTGAATTTAGTATTGCAGCTTAACTGAAGTGCCAGATTAGAGGCAACTGCACACAGCTGCATGTGTTTGGATACAGGACAGATAAAACCCCATTCCTAGAGAAAATGGAACCTTAAGCAAAACTGCTGAGGGAGCACATAATCACGCTCCTTGCATAGGGTCAAATAGACTTGGCATCACTGCGTTTAAAATGAAGTGTTTTTAAAATGCAAATTGCATCACTTGATGTGTGTGCACAAGTGTTGAGGGGGATAATTAATGAGATCAGAGAAGGCATAAGCAAGGAACTCAATCCTTTCCAGATTGGCTGCATGTAGAAAATACTTATTTTGATGCTGGCATTTGCATTGGAAAGAAAGCACCCCATTTCTCCCTCGTCATGGAAATTGCAGGGGGGGAAGGAGGAGGTCTCTCATTCATCCCCCCTTTCCCTGTGCCAATCTCTGGTCTTCAGTGGGCCAACTGTGCTTATGCACAGACTCAATAACATATACACACTGGGAAGATAATGTCCTTTGAGGAAACCAGAAGTGAGTGGAGGCTATTTTACCCCCATGGATACAAATATACGTGCGAAGAGAGTGAAATCTTCACTTTGCTGGGTGTGTGTTCTCTGAAATGGGCAGCAATTTCCTAATGAGAGTGTTTTCCTGACAAAACATACTTGTATCATCTTCATATACAACAGCTAGGCTATTTCTCTATTACCAACAAAAGCATCATATGTGAATTGAGCCACACTGATGTGAACAGGTGCAAGTTTAGGCAAAGAAAAAGGCTTACAACTTCCAGCATGCTGTGTGCCTTAGGAGCCACATGGTAAGACGAAATCAATAACTGGGTATTTCCTACTATAATGAGATTTGTTTGTGGGAGGGGCAGGGGGGATGTGTTAATCAATGATTTGTTAAATCAAGAAGCTGTTAAAAGAAGTATGGAGCATCTGTTCCTTCAGTAGCATTGACCTACAGTGAGCAAACCCCAATAAAGACTTACTTCTCATTAAGCATATATAGGATTACATTGCCAGGGCACCACTGACTTAAACCACAGCACAAAGACTAGACATGTTGGACCTCTTTCAGCCCAATGTCCAAAAGCCATTGCAGAGATGCTCTCAGTTCTGGGTGGGGCTGAAGACAAAAGAGGTAGGACCAAAATGCCAGTATATTTCAACTTGAAGATCTTAGTGCTAGTAATCAAGCTTCAGGAGATGACATTCAACCCTTCAGAATGGAGGGAAAATGTCACAAAAGCCAGGAAAGCACCAAAGGTTGGTGGCTGGGTGAAGTGGTGGACCTGAGGAAGGCATATGGCTATCTGGGAAACCCTGAATGTTATACTGGGACTCTCAAAGGACAAGATCTGGCCTGTAGGCCTGAAGTTCTTTCTGCGGATTCTTTTAGGCTAAACTTAGTGAACTATTTTATTTATAACATTTCTCTACCACCTTATAGCCTACTGTGGGCAATGCACAACAACTAAGCATACATGAAGTACAGCATGATAAGACATAATATAAAATGTGAAACAACTATGTAAAATAAAAGCCAAAATAAAGTCTAGTACTGTAGCTGTGCACAATTCAAGATGCATTAACAGATTTGCAAGCAACAGAAATTGGAAGACTACAATGTCTGGGAAAATGAGAAGGTAGCAAAAAGAAGACTGCTCAGGAAAGCTCTTCACATTTATGGAACAAATCTTTCTGGCAGAAGGAAAACTTACCTATAAACAAAATTTCCCTACCCATAAAATGCTGGGTGGGGAAGGGATTCCCATGTAAACCAAAATAATGTATATATCTCCTGTCGAGAGAGAGAGAGAGAGAGAGAGAGAGAGAGAGAGAGAGAGAGAGAGAGAGAGAGAGAGAGAGAGCATGCAGAAGTGTAAGGATACAAAGATCTGAGTCTCTAATGATAAGCTACTGTATGGGACTTTCACAGTTCTTTGGGTTCACAGACCTAACCCTAACTTCATTTCATGTATTGCATTTCTATACTGCCCATTGGCTAATGTTCTCTGAGCAGTTCACAAAGATGATAGGATCTTGCATAATAATAACAATGCCTGCTTTGTTGGAAGCCAGAGGCACTAAGCACATAAGAGAGAGAAAGAGAGATTAATGGCTTGCTTGAGGCAAAATCTTGCTTCTAAGAGAAGTAACTGCAGCCTGCAATATCAATATAAGAACAGATCACTACACGCTGGCGTTTGAGAAGACCTTCCTGTGGGCAGCTGGGTTGCTGCTGTAGGTTCAGAATGTTGTATTAGATGGACCTTTTGTCTGATCCAGCATGGCTTTTCTTATGTTCTGACATCCTTATGGCAATGTGAATCCTCCCTTAAACCGAAAAGTCACAGATGTTTCAAATCGGAAGAGACTTTTGAGGTTATCTAAACTAGGACTGATGCCAAGGGTAGGGATGGCTGGGTACCTGACAAAGGCAATGAAAAGACCCCCCTGAAATTGTTCCTCATCACAGTGCAGCCTATTGGTTCACTGGCTTCTCCTCACCGTCACCATCATCTTGGGCAGATGATGGTGATGGTGAGGAGGAGAAACGCTGCCTACTTGTTCACTGCTCATCCACCTGTCAAGCAAGCAGGACACAAGGGTGCCATAAAGGATGGACAGTAGGAGCCACAGGTGAAGGACGGCTGCCCAGGGACCCTCACAACCAGGAGCTGGAACAATTCTAAACCAAACCCAAGGCAGGACACGAGTACAACATCACTAAGGGGTCAAACCCAATACTTTCAGTGCAGGTGACCTTACCACCTGTTGAGACTATCTCTTCCACTGTCTAGTTGCAATTGTCATTAGGATATTTATTCTCACATTAAGCTGAAATCTGCACTTTTCATATATTTGGAGCTCACTGGTATATTTCCCACCCTCTGGATCAGCCGAGCACAAGTCTGTTTCATCTTCTACGCAACAAGTCTTCCAATAGCTAAAGACAGCCATTAAGCCCCAGCTTAATCCTCTCTTCTCTGCGATAACATACTCATCACTTTCAAATGTCCCTTACATGACCTGGCTTTCAGAGTCCTCTGCATCCTGGTTGCCCTCCTCTGGACACCATGCAGTGGGAATAGCTTTCGGTTTCAGTAAACACAAACTTTACTAACACATTAAGATACTTGAAGAATTGCCTTTGTAGAAATTCCAAAAGATATTACTGGCAAGCCCCAGGAAAAAAAATTACCAGCTTGTGCAGGTGGGAAATTCCACTGCCACAGACACTGGAAAGCTGCCAGTCAAAGAAAGTCTCTGTCTGCATAACCTGATTTACAATTATCCATACCTGTTGCGTGCTTTGAGGAAAGAGCAGGAAAAGAGGAACAAAGGAAGTGCCTGCTAGGATCGTACCAAAGGCCTGTCTCGTCCTGCGTTCGGTTTCCATACTGGCCAACCAGATGCTTAATACAAGGGCAACAGCCCTTTCTCACTGTTGCTTCAGAGACATGCTACCTCTAATCTAGAGATGAAAGAATCAGGCAGTTTCAAGCTCATCCCAATTCTCCAAAATGAAGTTTTAAGCTATTTTAAATCTTGTCCTGTCTGCTAGGTTCCATTTGCTTATGATTTTTATTTTATACTGTAGTTTTATATTTTTAAGTTCTCTGTGGTATTTATTCATGTGATGTTTTAATTAGTATTAACTGCCTAGAGTGCTTTGACTTTTGGGTGGCAGAGTAATAAAATAAATAATAAATCATTTTGCATTGTTCCCATTTTCGTTTTTGATCTATTTTTTGGGCTCGGCCAAATGGGGAAAATGCACTTATTGGATGTAAACCATGTGCACATGTGCATTGCTGCGTGTACTTTTAAAAAGATGCTCATTTTCCCCACCCAACTGACTAAAACATGGAAATATGCTCTGAAAAATACACACACTTTTCAAGGAATTTTGGCTAACATGTGACCATTTCTCCCCCCCGCCCCTTCCCCCTCCCCCCCAAAATGTACTGGTTATGCTAGTGGTCAGAATTATGAACATGCCACTGTGGGTGATCTGTGAACGGAAACAAATTCTCGAATGTGTTTGGTCCAATCATGAAATAGCATATGGCCATCATGACTAATAGCCATTGATCTCCTAATGGTACATCAATAGCGTTTAAAGCCATTTAACCTAGCAGCTGCCACCACATCTTGTCTGTCCTGAATCTCTTGCCAGTTTCATCGGATGACTCCAGTGCTCCTGTTATGAGAGTGACTGGAGAACATCCATCTATTTGCACATTTTAGAACTGGACACATCAGCGTCTATAAGAAGCAAGGAGTTAGATAAATGTGTTTTTGTCTGGGCAAAGCCTGCCCTCCCAACCCTGCTTGATACTATTCTAGCTGTGTCAATGGGCCATTAAGAATTTGTAAAAGCAATGCCACCTGAATACTGAGTAATGGGTAATTCTGCACTGATGCAGTAACTTCCCTTCCTACCATCAAGCAGCCTGGAACATAGGAAAATTTTTATCCAGCCCTCCCTTCTCCCATGAGGTGGTGCCAGGTACTGCAGTGAGTTGGGCCTAAGGCCCACAGGGGAAAAGCAACTGCAAAAATTTTTCATTGTGAAGTCTGTGTTTGCATGTGTTAAAGAAGCCTGTCCTCATAAAAGGGGGTGTGCAGGGGAGCAGAGGGCATTTGATTTCGGGGGGGGGGGAGAAAAATCTTGGGATAAAATTTGGAGGAAGGCAAGATGAGGTGACGCACTAGTAGGAAAAAGCCAGCTCATCCAGGGGGATCGGGGGCAACAGAGCTCACCAGGCTCCTGGGTCTTTATTTCGACGAGTGCCTCTGCTCAGCAGGGTGCTGGGGCAGATGGCCATTCAGGGACTTGGCACTCCAAATGGAAGATGGGGTGCTGCAGCCCTACAGGGCCGTCCCTTCACACTGCCTGTGCTTCTGTCTGAAAAGCCTCTCAGCTGCAGTGCTGAGAATGTCCAGTCTGCTGAGTTATGTGGCAAAAGCAGCTCTTCCAAGTCTACCTTTGATTTATTATCAATCATTTTCCCCCAGCATCTCACTCTTAGGAGAGACGGTTCAAGAAAACAGTGGGTGGAAACATCCTTTATACCTGCAGGTGCCCGGGATCTCTAGCCGGGGAACCCTTTTCCCCCAAATTACCTATGCTGTTATCACTGACAGGGTTGCTATAGCAATGTGTTCTCTATCTTGTGTGAACATTCTTGCCTCCAATTACTACAGCTGATGAACACAGTAATTATCATAGCTTCCTAAGGTGCACTTAAAAATAGCAAAGACAAGGCAATGCATTCTTAGAATATATAACACACGCTCTTTATAGACTGCCCTAGAAAAATATTTGTCTCGCTGGAAAAGTTCAGCTTGTCTTCTGCAGTTATGGATGGGATGGCTTAGCTCTCTCAGCATAAAGGTCATATGAGGACAGGATATGGCAGGAGACCAAGAAAAAAAATACCCTACTGATACACAGTATGATTGATAGGAAGGTGGGTTCTTTAATGGTGCTCACTTCATGCTTTGGTGGACAGGAAAGAGTAGTTTCACATAGTACATCAACAACACTTCCTTATCAAAAGAACACAATAAGAGGAGAGGCCTTGCAGTACTATGGAAATGAAAACATGGACAAGAATCCACTGTCCAAGGACTCAACACCATCCGCAGCTGAAATGTATAACAACTCTCTATGGAGAGCTCTACAAAACTTTAGGCCAATTCCAAAGTGAGGATTGCATGTGTTCCTGTACCTGAGCACCATCACTGATTCAATTCTGTTTGGGCGGTGCTTCTGCTTTTATATTTCTCAAAGGGGTTTCTAGTCCTTGTTCAAAAGCATGAAGGACAAATGAAAAAGGATCCAAAAGCAGGAAGTATAGTAAGTGTGACAAGTCCAGCTTCATAATGTCCTCCAACCACCCACTTGCTGCTCACATGCTTTCTGGCACAGTTGGTTACAATTTTCCCAAGGAATGATGGACGTTTTCCCTGTTTGACACAAGGCAACATGAGGACTCCTTCCCTGTGCTGGCTCTGAGCCATTCCAAGTTTTTAGGTGTACGCAGAGCTATCTTATATGTAGTCAGATCATCAGACTTTGATCCCACTGGTGTGTGTGTGCGGGGGGGGGGGGGATGCCTCCAGCCCCCCCAGATCAGGGCTTGCTATTGGTCTGTTTAGCTCAGTATTGTGTGCAAAGGAAGGCTCTCCTTTTGTGCCAGCAGAACATTTGGAAATTTGAGAAACTGTCTTGGACTCCACCATGAAATGGAAGCCATGGGAGGCAGGAATGTCTGGGAAATCCATTGGATTCCTGGGCTTCAGCTCCCTGGACTCAGGACAGCTTCCTTGCAGCTGTGAGTCCAACATCCTGCCGAATACACTGTTCACACAAACACCCTCCAGGAATCAAGCCTGCTCAAGCACTGCACAAGTGGCATCTGTCTTCCATAAACGTGACTTGTAGCTTTTGTTTTTGATTCATGTGAAACAGAAGAAGGTTGCTGGTTGCACAACTGAAGTTTGAGAGGAGTTCCAAGACTTCCTCTTGGCTTGGTGCACTTTCTGAGGTGGGGTTGAGCATAAGAGGAAGTCCACGAACTGAACAGGGACAGACAGTGGGGAGCTTTATTGAAACCCTAATGGAAAGTGTGCCAAAGGATAGCCAGCTTGCATGAAAGACTAATTACAAGGTGGTGGTGGGCTCCAAGCTGCAACATACTTCTTTGAATTTGAGATAACTGTGATGTTACACAATTTAAGACTCCCTTTCAAGTCAGAAAACCTTAGATCAGCCATTGCCAACCTGGGGTCCATCCTCCAGATGTGTTGCATGGCAATCCCATCATTCCCAGTGAGCATGAGAGCTGCAGTCCAAAACATTCCACATAGAGGGCACCAAGTCCAGCTTCGATTGCATTCACCTTTATTCTGCCTTTCTAGCAAGGAGCTCAGAATTGTACCCTCAAGTCATCTCTCCTCAAGGGAAGCTTCATTTCTAAATTAGAAATGCATCTAGTCTAGAATCCAAGAAGAGAATGTAGATAAATATAACAAGGATATCTAACTTGATGAGAACCAGTGTGGCACAGTGCTTAGAGCGCTGGACTGATACTCTGGAAATCTGGGTTCCAGTCCCCTCATGGCCAGGAAACTCATTGGGTGTTTTGGGGCCAATCACTGACTCTCAACCTAACCTACCTCACAGGAATATTGCTGGGATAAAGTAGAGAAGAGGAGGAAGATTATGTCAGCCACCTCAACTTACGTGCAGGAAAAAGGCAGGGTATATATAAAATAAATAGTAAATATATCCAGCATGAAAACCTTTTACTGGGCCCTGTGAGTATGGCTTTGTTCAAGGCACCAGCTAAAAAGACTCCACTGTGGATCCAAAAACCAAAATATTACAGCTGCACAGTTTTCCATTCAGTCATTGAGACACATACATTCTGCCAGCTGAGATTTATTGCAGCATCCAGACTTATATGAGTTAGGCCAGTTCATTGCCTGAGTCATTTGTGCCCCTTCCAAAGCAAGACTGGGCAACTTCTGACCCTCCAGATGTTTTCAGGTTACAGCTGGTATCATCCTTCACCTTTTCCTATGCCAGCTAGAGAACTGTAATCCGAAACACTGGACCACCCAATGTTGACCACCTTAGGGTTGAACCAGATTCAGTCATAGAGAAGACCCACTGAAAGCAATGGGACTTAAAGTGATCATGATTAACCTAAGTTGCATTTCTAGCAATGGGTCTATGCTAAGGATGAGTAAGCCTGGCTTGAACCTGAATCCAGCTTTAAATAATGCAATAATAAGGTTTCTATACACAAACAAATAGTCATATTGAATCAGACCAGGAGATAGCTGATGTTGTCTCCACTGGTCCTTAGTGCTACTTGTTCTATCTTTAGGGAAACGTGGGTGAACATCCCTGTCATCTATGACAGAGCAGGGCCTCTCCCAGGAGCCACTGTATCTAGCAAAATATCCGATGAGATTCAGAATGAGAAGTGGCACATAAAACTAATGTTATGTGTCTTCCATCTGTGCCCTGTGTGAAAAGAGCACATCTATAGAATAAGCAAGTAGCTGCTTGAACTCTTCTTTTGTCATTTGAGTTATCTCAAATTAGGGGCATTTGCATTGCTGACGGAGAAGTGAGCGATGGAGCCAAAGCACCTTCTAGGACTGACCGAGCAAGGGAGCATGTAGCCAGTTTGATGGCTTGATGCATGAGTAGGCACTAAAACCAATTGTGGTGTGACAGTCTGACCTTTGTAATGCGCTCTGAGAGAACATATGATTGCTGTCTGCACTGCAGAGTCCCTGCTGTATGCTAATGCTGAGCCCAAAAACTCCTCCCTCTCGCTGCTTTTCATATCAAGTGCATAATTTATAGCCACTCGGAATCGCTTTGAACATACCCACTGTTTATTTGTTTATTCTCGTGCCCATTGCTTAGGAACACGATCCTATGTTGCATGTTGAGCTAGAAAAAAGTCCTGCATTTCCCAGCATGCCCCAGAATTAAGTTTTTTCTCCCTGCTTGAGAAAGAAAACAAAGCACATATTCACCACTTCCTTAATCAGGTGGCATTAGACTCACGGGGTGAACTTTTTAGCAATAGCCACATGCAAGGAGCAGGTTATTCAAAATTAAAGGCAAACCATGGCATTGATAAAACTATTAGACCTGCTCCTGTCAGACTGAATTTGCTATAATCCATGATTCATCCCAGTGTCAGTCTTGCAGTAACAATGTTAGACATAATTACCTGAATTAGATCAGCCATATCCTTTTCAAATTTATCTGTACTTTTCCCCCCAAACTTTAACTTAGCAATATGTGTTCCTCCTTTGGTTCTTAATTGACAGTTCATTCAAGAATCTGGTCACTAAATTGGATGGGAGAATTCCCAAATGAAACTCAGTGAATGGAGGGTAATTTAGTCCATATGTAAGAAGAAGTGGCCTTCTGCTGTCTATGAACAGTATCTTGCATTGCACGGACACAAGTGTCTCTGCTAATTTTGTGGGTGGTTTTAGGAACCACTGCTTCCTATTGTGGTACCAGCAGATTCCACTGGAAAAACAGAGCGAGCAGAAGTGTGGCAACAGTATAAGATATGGCTGTATGTCTTTTATTGTTGTGCTTTAATTGTGTATTTAATTGTGCATGTTATGTTTAGCCAATGATTTTTCCTTTAATCTACATTTAATTATTGTTAGTTGCCTTAAGGGAACAATGTCTGTTTGGAGGGAAGGCAGGATAGAAAGTTAATAAATAAATAAGATTCCCAGGGTGAAATGAATCTTTGCACATTAAACAGGCATAGAGAGGTTCATTTTATAAAACTGAAGAGGAAAGACAACTTTTAGTTATTTTAAGAAGGAAAAAATTATTGCTCAGCTGTGCTTCAGGCAGTTTTATTTTCTTAAACAAGAAATAAAGGGAATAAACTTCAGACCACCTCATAATACCACTCTGTATGTCCATTTTTGTGCCCACATCTTGAATTAAGCACAGAATTACGCTCTGTCTGTGTCATTTCTGTCTGTCCAAAATGGAAAACAGGACTGGCAAAACATTCCTGAATGTAAAGCTCTTTCTATGTGAAGAGATTCCTAAAATTGTTAGGATGGGTTTTTAGGTTGGAAAAGCAACCTCTAAATCTGGGTGTGAAAACAGTCTACAACCATGGTGAAAGTGAAGACACGAGTGTTGCCATTTGTGATGCAGCACATCATAAATTATACAATGGAATTAATTAAAATGAATTAATTAAGAGATGTGGGCCATCCAGAGTTGTTAACAAATGGAACAGTTTGGTGCGGATGTGCAAAAGAATCTGATCCAAGGCACCTTTCCTCTGATTCACCCTGTCAGGAACTGTTCTTCACTGTCCCATCTGATGAGCTGCATGACTACAGCTTCTAAACAAAGAACCTTCTAGAATGACTCTGGCCAGGTCATCCACTGGCTTCTCTTAAGCAGGAGGGCATCTAAGAAGGCTCACTGTGTCAGTGTCATGAGCTAGGATTCCTCCCTTTGCACATTCAAAACCACAAACCTTTCCTGCAAATTGTTATTTATTGGCCAAAGCATTTTCCAGAAGCACAAACACCCAGAATGAATCTCTGAGCATGCACAGAGTGGTTCATTGAACCCAATCTAGAGTTGGTCTCCAAGAACTTTTCTTAGGAGCATGCCTGGGTCTCATCCCTGGGCCTCCTCCCTTTGGAAATGAACATACCTTCTCTCTGTATTCCCTCTAATTGGGCCACTCATCTCTGCCAACATTACATCACAGAGTCAAGAGCAGAAGTCTGTATCTGCCTTATCTTTGTCTGAGAAACTTCCCTCCTCCAAGACTCCCCCCACTAACTGTACATTTTATTTATTCTCAGGGGAGCATGGGCAGTCTGGCCTTGAGTTAAGCGTCTCCACTTCTCTCATCTCAGCATCTGGAATTGGCCCACATACCTGCTTTTCCTCCTCCCCCACCCCTCCTCTGAAGTCCAGCCAGCAGGCCTTAAGAATGTGCACCAAGAGGAGCTGTCTTTTTCACTCCCAACAGTCAGTGGAAGTTCACCTGAATGATGGAGTCTAGCTGAGTTCTGGTGTGTCTTGTCTTGGCTTGTGTGCTTGACCACAAGGAAAGGAAGAGTTGGTTGTGAAGCTCCACGCTTGTTTCTCTTGAATGTCACTTCTGGACTAATGTGACTTTAGATATCTGTGTGAACAGCAAGGGATAGACTATTTCTAAATTGTTTCCTCTCATTGCACAGACAGTTCATATGCATGTGAACTGCAGGATGAACCAATGCTGGGCACCTTTAAAATCCTCTGACAAGTGGAACTTCACCAAAGTTGGGATAAAAGCACTTGTTGAAATGCAGCCAAACAGGGATTTTCCATTGATTTTAGCTGTTTCAAGGGATTGTTCAAAGAGGGCTGTTTTCCCAAAAGAATCATGGGAATGTGGAGGATTATAGATTCCAAAGTTCTCTCTCTCTCTCTCTCTCTCTCTCTCTCTCTCTCTCTCTCTCTCTCTCTCTCTCTCACACACACACACACACACACACACAC